>NW_008665252.1:4488-14978 GCF_000695815.1 Acanthisitta chloris | reverse complement strand
GGTCCAACAGTTTTGTCTGCTGGGAAGAGAGAGTGACGGTGTCAGTATTTTTTGGAGCAGCTCAACTGATTAAGAATTAATGTATGTCAAATCCTGTTTCTCTGACTACAGAAGGAATCAATCAAGACACAACAGTTTCCTTGTACACCACCCCAAGCATCTGCCCACCCTCATTCCTCAGGAGTAGGTGACTCACCTCCTGTTTCCTTGGTGATTTTGCAGCCTAATCACCTGCTTTATTTTATTTTAAAAATCTCCAAAACCACTAGAAACTCCATGGCCCAAGCATTTCAGAGCCCTGCATTGTGGTGGGATATCTGGAGGAGCGTCCCACCCTTTCAACTGGCATTAAAAAAATGTTGTTCACCTGTTCTTCTACTTAGCCTCATTAGCTAGAATATAAGGCACACATGTAGATAGGTAAAACTGTTCTCAGTTCCAGTAGAAATCCAGAAGTTACAAGATGTCAGCAGTCAATTTTCCATCATTTCAGGCTGAATTGCTCTGAGGTGGCTCATGAAATGAAGAGCCACTTTTCCTATACAGAAGTGCCAGTGACAAATGATACTTGGGATTACTGTGGATGCAACCCAAAGCACTTCAGAGGATGCCTAAGGAGCTGGAGCATGAGTGTGAAAAGGGTAATTTTCCCCTGATCATATGCTAGTGATAAGCCTGAAGGATCATTTTACCACTGGAACACTTCATTAGGTTTCTAAACTTCCCTTCTCTCAGAAGCACAGACAGAGCTGATAGAGACATCCTGCACCAACCCCTAATTACACACATCCTGATTTCAAGCACAGCAGGAGATCTGTTGCTATATTAATGCTTCCCAAATACCTTCAATACTAAGATAGGTTTCAGGAAGGAACCAAAACACTCTGATCATGATTCATCCTCACTTGAAAGATTGAAGCTCGAGTTACTATTATTAGATTCTCTGTCTAATAGTGTGTCACAGCACCATGATATCCCAATCCCAGGCCAGGTTGGATGGGACTTGGAGCAATCTGGACCAGTGAAAGGTGTCCCATGGCAGGGAGTTGGAACTGGATGGTTTTTAAGGTCCCTTCCAATCCAAGCTGTTCCATGAGTCTATATGGATACTTCTATAACAGTGCCGACTCCCTGTGCCTGCTCAGTCCTGTGTTTAGCATTTACCATCCACCTCCAGCAGAAGAACATCAGCCACAAAAGATAACAGCCATGGCAGGTTCTGGAAACACTCCAAGGGCATTATCTAGGGATGTATTTTTCTCCTTTAACAACTGGAAGTGGCTGCATTACCGTTGTTTAGTTATGTAAAGTTCTTCAAGTAAACGTTGCTCCTCGTAGCTCATCCAACGTTCCTCCAGTTCCTCCTCCTCCTTCTGCAACAGCTGTTCATACAGCCTCACTGGGTTCCAGCCAGTCATGATGTCGTAGGTGATGACACAGCCCAGTGAGTGGGACACAATGGAGACTTTCCCTCCTTTCTTCTCAAACTCTGGATTGCGAGAGCAGAAGAGTGTATAGAGGCGGGTCCTGCTGCAGCCCTTTCACCAGCTGATTCAAGAGGGGAAGGAAAGGAAGTTGAATATCAGTATCTTATCACTCCTTATTAATCAGTATCTTATAAGAATTAGTCTGGTAAGAATAGTATCTTATTACTCCTGTTATGTTCAGGAACTTTCATGTGCTACACTAGCCTGTTTCTAGGAGTATGGAAGTCTCTCACTTAAGTTGGGAAGATGAGCACAATCTCATGGCCAGCAGCAAGTGTCACTGACTTCAGTGGTTCATCTCTCCCCTCCAGAGCCAGCAACCACTACCACACAGGCCACGTGGTGACCCCAGAACTGCTACACTACACAGCCCAAGGCATTCAGCTGAAATAAACACTTCAATAAATGACAGTTGTGCTTAAAGTACTTAGCCTCATCCTCTGAGGTGAGCAATACAAGGTACTTGTTTCTCACTAGCACGACAGTGACCATTAACACAGTGGTATTTCTCTTCTTGCTTGTTTCTCCCCCAGTTTTTCCCCCTTTTCACAGCACTGAATGTTTCTCCTGTGTCAGAGGTTCAGCTCCTTTTTTACCTTAATGAGGATGAAGGAGACTGAGACACACATGGCCTGGAATCAACTCACATCTCTGCCTGAAGCTTGGCATTACCCTAAAGTCATACTCTCTCCTCATTTATCAATGTGAGCAACAGCATTCCTACCTCATTGCAGGGAACTGGGAAGAGGAATCCATCACAATGGATGCACTCAGATACTACAGTGAGAGCCTGAATGGGTTCTGGGAAAAAGTCCTCAAATTGCTTTTGGATCTTGAACTCATCAAGCCTTTCACACTCTTCCTGCTCACTGCCTGGCTGCAAGATGTCCTTGTCCTGTGTGTCCTCCTTCCCCTCCTACACCTGCACCTATTGTAAGTTCTTCCAAAGGAATCTGAATGAAATGATGCTGTGAAGGAATAAAAAGCCTCATCTCAGGAGAAAGGATGATAAGGGAGGGGAAAAAACAAATTAGACATGCAGAGAGAGAATTTGAACATTTAATATAAACAACGCCAAGAAAAGTACTTGTCCATTTTTCTAGAAGGGTTTTTGGGGGGGGAAGCAGGACTGCAACATGGTTGTTAAACATGACAGACTAATCCTAGAGTACTACAGCACTAAATATATATTGGTCCTATGTTAATTGAGTCTCTGAGAAGCTTATCTGCTTCAAATCCTGCACTATAGGATCAAAATGTTCAGATTCACAGAAAGGATTTGAGAGAGAAACACTGAAAACCATGAGATTTGGGAATTGGTACAAAAAAGGGCAGTTTTGCCTGTGAAACTCAGCATGGAAACTGAGCAATGCTTCCAGGCTAAGGCACAGAGGAGGACAAACACGAAATTGCAAATCATTCCCTTGTTAGCAAGGGGAAATTAAAGCTATGGAACATGTAATTTCAACATGATTTTTCAAGTGCCTGAGTCATTACTGAATATAAATATGAATGGCACCAGGACTGTCAGTGTTTGATAAACACTTTACTGAGTGAGGATCCACACAGCAAACCCAATGCCTAAAGCACTGTGACATGATTAACAAAGCCTTGCAACAGTTTGAAGAAATGAGTATCAGAACACCTATTTTCAAGTGATTTTGACTGTGATGCTGCCTCTTCTTGTGTTCGGGTCTATGCAGGCACAACATTCACACATGAAGAAACAGGCAGAGGTTTTAGCAAGAGTTGGAGCTGAAAATATCAATGAGGACTAGCTGTGGCTGGCTGATATTTCCTCCATTTCAAAAGGTTTTGATTAAAACCCAGAATAAAATAGTAGGGATCACTTGAAATCCAAGTGTTTTGGGATTACTGCCAGGAGCTTAGTGAGATGAGGGAACACTGATATAGAATCTCAGAATGGCTTGGGTGGGAAGGGATCTTAAAGCTCATTCCACCACCTGCCATGGGCAGAGACACCTTCCACCAACCCACATTGCTCCAAGCCCCATCCAACCTGGCCTGGAACACTCCCAGGGATGGAGCAGCCACAGCTTCTCTGGGCAACCTGCACCAGTGCCTCAGCACCCTCACAGTCAGGAATTCCTTCCCAATATCCCATCCATCCCTGCCCTCTGGCACTGGGAAGGCATTCCCTGTGTCCCACCCCTCCAGGTCCTTGTCCCAAGCCCCTCTCCAGCTCTCTTGCATTTAGCAACTGCACTGGAAGGGGCTGTAAGGTCTCCCTGGAGCTTCTCTTCTCCAGGCTGCACACCTCTAGCTCTCCCAGCCTGGCTCCAGAGCAGAGATGCTCCAGCCCTTGAAGCATCTTTGTGCCTCCTCTGGACTGACTCCAGCAGCTCCATGTTCTCCTCATGCTGGGAGCCCCAGAGCTAGATACAGCACCCCAGCAGTTTGCATGACTGGCTGCTGTGGTACCTTCCAAAGAACCCAACCTACTAGGTTGCCATCCTGATGGCAGGATGGTTCCTGCCATCAGGGACCTCAGCAGGCTGGAGCACTTGGCTTCAGGTTTCAGAGCTGGATGTGTGAAAAATGCCACACACACCTGTGCTGGGTTCATAGCTGCTTCCAGGATCACTGTCAGCACCTCAGGGAGATGAGTAATGCCATCTTGGTACAAAAGATCCTAAATTAGCAGTAGTAATGTGGTTCAGTGCCCCCAAACGTCTCTGGTGAGCAAAGATGCACAACTCATTTATGCAACATTTTCTTCTTCCATAAAAGCCATCACTCCCAATGTCCTGCCTAATTGCTCTCCTGTAGCCCATTCCTGCACAGTCTATTTCCCTGGAAAAGCAGATATCTTCCAAGAAGAATACTATGTCAGTCTTCCCCACAGCCCACAGACACTGAGAGGGTAACTAATCTCCAGGCATCATGGCATTTGCCTTATAAAGATCTTGTTTTCTTGCAATCTAGGCACATAATCCAGAATATTCTTGGAAAATTCTGGTTGGACACCAACCCCAACCCTATTTTTAACTGTTCTGCTCCTTAAAAATGTGCTGTTATTGAGAAGTTAAGCATAAACATGGACATCAGCTAAGCAGCTGTGCATGATTGCCAAAGTGCTGCATACTTGGAAGCTTGCAGAGCAGAGTCCAAGCACTGAATTCAACTAAATCATCTGATGGAGATTATTTCTAAACTCCAAATTACTGGTTATCTAATGCAATTGTGGAGTAGAAGGTTTGCTGAAGGAAAGCCTCCAGATTTTCAGGGCCTGTGAATGGTCTGTTTTGCTGCTCTGCCAAAACCAGACACCCTCCACCTGCAGGGAGCGCTCAGGGATGTTGGTTTCCTGCCAACAGTTCTGTGTCAGTCCTAAGATTAGAAACTGAACCTTTTTGGTGCATAGTGAGGAAAAAAAAGGGGGAGAAAAGCATATTAACTTAAAATCCCAGCTAAAAAATTGTTTGATCAAGTAGTATATGAAGTTAAGATAATATTGGGGGCTGGAAGTAGATGATGTTTAAGGTCACTTTCAGCCCAGCCATTCCATGTTTCCATTCTATGATTAATCCTGATTTGCTTTCTTAGTCTTACAAAGCATAAAACATTCTAACTTGGAAAAGAAAAGCTTGGTTTGAACAGGGTTTTAGTCCAGCAAGTGCAACACAAAGTGCTTTCAAATCTCTTCTGTCGTTACAGCTTGAGATAAATCGTAACACTCCATATAAAAATACCTCCTAAAACACCAATTGGCTTTTATTTCCTAAAATCAATGATTTTTTCCATTGGAATTAAAACACATAAAACTGCCCATGAAATTCTCTCTCCTAAATGGCATCACTGTAATTACAACCAATATTTTAAGAGCTGATTTTTTTACGCTTCCCAAACCCACAAGTCTTTACCACCTGCTCCATGCCCATACCTCAGTGTCAGGTTGTAAGTAACAGGTGCCTCACCCTGAGCTTGCTGACAGCTTCTCCTGCTCTCACAGCACCTACATCCAAGGAATTCCTGATCAAAGCAGCCCTTTCCCCACTGTTTTCACTAGTGCTTCTGCCAATCCCAACCCTCACTGCCTGCCAGTCCATGGGATCTATTATGTGCTTAGGAAGCACCTGCTAGTTCTGTCTGAAAACAAGAAAGCAGCAATCATACA
Organism: Acanthisitta chloris; assembly: GCF_000695815.1. Classification (NCBI taxonomy): domain Eukaryota; kingdom Metazoa; phylum Chordata; class Aves; order Passeriformes; family Acanthisittidae; genus Acanthisitta; species Acanthisitta chloris. Next base: position 9,353 of record NW_008665252.1, on the reverse strand, counting down.
GGGGAAAAAAATAAAAGTAGAATAGTGGAATGCAACAGGACCAGATGTCTCTGTCTCTTTCCATCTCCTCTCCTCCCTCCCAGTTCCCACCTCATTTAGTGGACCAGTGAGATGGAAGAGTCACAGAGGTGTTTCTCCAGCTCCCCCTTACCATGGTTTTCCTAGGGCTTTCCCCAAAAAAGGCCTGGAGTTTCCTTGAGTTTCTGCCCAACCCATATCATCACCTCCTAAGGCTTCTCCCACAGACTAACCAAGCTCAAATATCTCACAAGACAATAAAAGTGGCAGCAGTTGATTGAGTTGATGTTTTTCTCTGTGCAGCTGCTCTGACTGATCTGTGCCTGCTTTGTCACCCCCAGCTCTTTCAGAAGGACCAGGGAAAAGCAGCATGTTTACCTGCCTGTTACTGAACAGATCAAACACTGCAATAAAGAGAACACTTCCTATTTCTTCCAGAAAGAGCCATATCAAACCCCATCCTCCCAGATGGCCTTTCCACCAAAGCATCAGTTTAGCAACAGCCTGAGGACACTGAAATACTTCAAAGAAAGGTAGAGAAAATCTTGCAGTGTTCCAATTTTCTTGGCCAAAAAAAGTCCTTTTTTCCTGTTCTGATTTTTTTAGGGAAAAATTTCTGAAGCATCTCTTGCAGACCAAATGTTTCAGTACCAAAGTTTAGTGCAGGATTAAAATGCTACAATGCAAATGCTCATAGATATCCACATGAAATCCTTCAAGTGCCTAAAGTGGCTCCAAGAGAGACAGAGAAGGACTGTGGACAAGGACATGGAGGGACAGGACACAGGGAATGGCTTCCCATTGCCAGAGGGCAGGGTTAGATGGGATATTGGGAAGAAATTTTTCCTTGTGAGGGTGGTGAAGCACTGGCAGAGGCTGCCCAGAAAAGCTGTGGCTGCTCCATCCCTGGGAGTGTTCCAGGCCAGGTTGGATGGGGCTTGGAGCAATGTGGGCTAGTGGAAGGTGTCCCTGCCCATGGCAGGAGGGGGTAGAATGAGATGATCTTTAATGTCCGTTCCCACACAAACCAAAAGGAGCCTGAAGCTCCCTTGATCAGCTGAAGTTTTGCCAATAATCTTCCCTGCAGGAAACTCAAACCCACAAGATCAAGTTGCTCAGAAGTCATCAGCTTATATTCAGACAAGCTGAGGTTAAATGCTCTGTGCCCTTCACAAACAAATCAAAAGCAGAGTAAGGAATTCATGGAGAGCCTACACGGTGGCTGTGCAATCTGAGGGGAAGCCAAACACCAGATTGTGATCCAAGGAGTAGCTTGCAGGGCTTGTTCAGGCCAAAAATGCCCTTTGCTTTTCAGTTACTTGTCTGCTTGGCATATGGCTTCCAAGAAATCAAAAAATAACAGCCCATTCCATTCATTCAGGAATCCTGGTGGTAAGGGCATGGGTTTTATGAGGACAAGACAGGAGCCTGAGTCAGATGAGACACGTCACTGCAACCTCAGGCCAAAGAATGAGCTGTAATAAGGCTAATAATAAGGGCAGCAGGATCATGTCTTTAATCACCTCCCGGGTATTGAGCAAGCCTGAACTGCTGGATCATGATAGGGAGCAAGTACCCATGGAAGGAGTGAGACATCCAGAGCTCAGCTGAAGTCTTTTTGTGCAGAGCATTAACAGCAACCTGTGCTGGAAAAAAACAAACCTCAATCCCCAGCACCAGCATCCCAAACAGTTGTTCAGTTTCCTCTGAGCATTGTGAGACACCAGCATAAATAAGCATGAATAGGATGCCTGTTCCTGCTAAGCAGAAGGGTGTGGGAGGTCTGTGTGCTGGACAAACACAAAGTTGACCCACACCAAGGAGATTCAGGCAGGTGGAAGAACTCCATCCCCATGTCCACTCCAGCAGGCAGATCACTGGGATCAAAGGGGCTTTTCAGTGCACACCAAAAGTAGCAGTGTAGAAAATTACATTTTCCTCTCAATATCCAGGAAAATGGTTTTTGCAAGAAAACAGGAGTACAAAACCTGTGGTGGCACCTGAGCACAGTGGTAACACAGAACTTGAGGGCTGCTCTTGCTCAAATCCTCAATCACAGAATCATTAAGGTTGGAAAATAACTCCAAATGATCAAGTCCAGCCTTTGATCACCACCACCATGCCCACTAAACCATACCACCAAGTGCCATGTCTACTTATTTTCTGAACACTTCCAGGGATGGTGGCTCGATCACTTCCCTAGTCAGTCTGTTCCAATGCTTAACCACTCTTTCAGTCAAGGACTGTTTCCTAATATCCAGCCTGAACCTCCCCTGGCACTTGCTGCCACAACCTGGACAAACACTCCAGTCCCAACCTCTTTGATCTGTCAGAGCCAACAAAAACACTTCCTCTCCTCTTGGGCTATGCAGATTGTCCTCTCCTGAGGCTGCTCTCAGCTCTGGTCACCTCCTTGCTGTAACTCTCCGAGCTCCTTTCTCTGTGTCATGTCCACTGGACCCTCACCCACTGGACAATCTTCTCACATGAACAGTTTGAAGCCCAAGAGAAATGAAATAACAGAGATCTACATAGGAAAAGGGAGTGCAGGAAGCCTGACCTCTGCACCCTCTCCAGCCTGAACAGCAAACTATATTTGTAGCCTTTGCGTGAAAGGAATCTGAACAATATCTGAGGAACAGTGAGTTTTGCAAGCAGCTCCTTCCAAATGTCAAGAGGACTTCAGGAGAAAGTGCAAACTTGTTTGAAGTGCAGCCAGCAGGCACTAAGGTGTGTGAGCCAGCTGCAGGGAGAAGGTTCTTACAAGCCAAGGGAAGAGCTGCAGCTCCAGGATAGATTGTAAAGGACCATGAAAATGAAGACAAGGAGTTTTGGCTCCACATGAAGCAGGAGAACATGCCAGCACACAAGGCAGAGCTGGGGAGACTGCTGACCCTCCAGAATACAACAGTTGTCACACTGCCTGACAGCATCACTGTTGGATGCCAGGGGAGTGTCACAACAACAGATGAGAGGCCAGAACGAGCCATAGCTGTGTGAACAGATGGGAAATGCATGTGTCTTGGTGACGAGACAGAGAAAGGATCTGTGGATCTGTCCAGACCTGAGTCTCTCTCTCAGGACCCTCTTACTGTTGAAAAACTGAGTCTAACCCATTTGTAACAAGTCTCTGTGTTCCAGACTAAGCTTAGGTTCACATAGATCCAGTAATCAATCACTTTATAAAGCTGAGAATACATTCAAGGACAATCAAATGGATTAAGTGAGTGCTGCCAAACAGCTCCTTCACTATTAGGTTCTACAGAAAAAGCAAAACCAGTGTTCACATTGCCTCAGTTTAAATTTTCCTGCTTCACATCTCCCTTGTTTACAAACACACCTAAACCAGTTGCCTTTTATGACTGAAAGAAGTACATAAGAGAAGAACATTCCCATTGCAAAACCTCATATTGAAGAGGTATAAAAGCTCTAGTAAAAGTTAATATTTGTCCCAAATTTCAAGAGTATAGTCAATAATTCTCCTTTTTAATATGTGTATAATGACAAACCCTCAAGTCATTTCAAGGTCAGGACTCTGAGCAACCTGGGCTAGTGGAAGGTGTCCCTGCCCATGGCAGAGGGTGGGACTAGGTGGGTTTTAAGGTCCTTCCAACCCAAACTATTCCATAATTCTGAGGTAGACAGAGAAGTTTCCCTGTTCTTCAGCTGTGAAGGAACTAATCCATAAACATCTCCTACTAATCTTCTGAGGCTACTGCAATATTTGCACTAAATCTTTATAGATATTTTTGGGATGATGAAAGTAAATAATATTTCTCCTGTACTAAAGGCATTTTCTGCCAGGACATATATAAATAATTAACAGAATCACAATTAGCCTGCAAGTAAGTACAGTGAAGATCAGTTTAAAAAAAAGCACTTAACAATATAATGAAGGTGACAACACTGAATTTACTATGCATCAATTAGTCTATTTAATCTCTGGCACAGCCATTTCTTCTGAAAGAAATATGAAGCTACAGAGACACAGATGTGAAACGAAGTCACCCACTGAAGACACTAAAACCTGAGATTACATTACCACAGATGCCACCAGCAAGGTCAGAATTAAAAGGTGAAGTGACTGTTCATTTAGAAATAGGCATGTGTGCATCAAAATATCAATTTATTGCTTGCCCTTATTATCTGGTCCTTATTATCTGTGAAGGGTTTAAAGAGGGATTTGGTACAGATGAGAACAATCACTCACAGCCACACAAAACCAGCACAGCTGAATCTGTTGGCTGCAGTCTGAGACCAGACTGAGATGCTCATAGGGCTGTGTGAATTATTAATGCCTGGCTGGTATCACATCACGTGTCACAAGTCAGAGGCACCTTTTGGATATTCTCCTGCCATGCTGGAGAAGAAACAATACTTGAAAGCAGAGAGGGGATCACCCCCCACACTGCTGTAAGGCTCACCTGAGCAATCCAGTGCCCCTGAGACAACTCCTCACTATCACATGTGAAACTGATATGACAAGGCTTCTTCCCCCTGAAAAGAGATAGTGGCTGTCCCCTTAGCAAATCCATTAAGAAGTTGTTTAAACAGTGGTCAGAAGCATTAAAGAAGCAGTTATAGTACTACTAGATTGGAGAAAATCCTTGCAAGGAGTAAGAAAATTCCCATCAAATTATTGTGCAATGTGTACTTGCAGTCCAAACAGCCAAACAAATCCTGGGCTGCATCCCCAGCAGTGTGGGCAGCAGGGTGAAGAGAAGGATTCTTCCCCTGCCATGCTTCCATGACACCCCATCTGGAATGCTATGTCCAACCTGGGGCTCACAACATCAGATGGATGTGAAGCTGCTGGACAAGTCCAGAAGAGGCCACAGAGGCCACAC
>NW_008665252.1:0-4275 GCF_000695815.1 Acanthisitta chloris | reverse complement strand
CCTTAGAGTTCCTTCCAGTGCCTAAAGTGTCTCCAAGAGAGCTGCAGATGGGCTTGGGACAAAGGCCTGGAGGGACAGGACACAGGGAATGGCTTCCCAGTGCCAGAGGGCAGGGACAGATGGATACTGGGGAGGAACTCTTGGCTGTGAGAGTGGTGAAGCACTGGCACTGGCTGCCCAAAGCAGCTGTGGCTGCTCCATCCCTGGGAGTTTTGCAGGTCAGGCTGGATGGGGCTTGGAGCAACCTGGGCTAGTGGAAAGTGTCCCTGCCCATGGCAGGGGATGGACCAAGGTGATCTTTAAGGTCGTTCCAACTCAAACTAGTCTGTGATTCTATGACTGCCGAGTGTTATGAAGTATAAAGCACCTTAACCCTTCTCTAGGCTGAGCTCACCACATTATTTCACAGAGGCAAAGCACAATTTCATAAGCTCCTTTTGAGGTACTTTCAGGATTTCTGGATGGAAAGCACCAGAAGTGCTCACAGTGTACAAAGAATCGTGTTGGTGTGACAAAGCAGTAAGCAGGAATATTGATTCTGAGCAATGTGTGACCATGTGAACACTTAAACACAAGGCTCATTTCTGAGCTGGAATGAGCACCTAGAGCACACCAACCAACTCCACACTGAAGATGGGAAATACCTTTTCCATGAATGGTCCACTTGACACTATTGGTTAAAGTCCAGTCATGGAAAATAAAATGGGATAAGGAAGAGTAACTTGTGTGTATTGTTGCAAACAAGAAAATACACTTGATCTGATGAAAAAACCCAACTTAGCCTCCTGTAACCAGATTTAAGCACAGCCACAGCACACTCGTTTTATTTGCCACTTCTCACACCTGAGGGATGATGATAAACCTGTAGAACTACAGTTCCACTGATCAGTGAATTCCATTTTCATGCATTGCTGCCCAGCACACCTCAATTTCACTCATTTCCCTTAAGATGCTCACAGACATGCCAAGCCTCTCATGCAGTTAAAAAAATATCTTTTTTAAAGCTGCAGAGAAGTTTTCATCATTTGCCACAAAAGTTCATGCTGGCCTCAACAGACAGGGAAACCTAAGATAGAGCAGAAAACCTTCATCAATGAATTCTGCAGTACTGAGCAATAACAGAGGTATGGATTTTGGGTCTAAAATTAAGTTGCCAGCTTAAAGGACTTAACACACACTTAATTTTACTGGAAGGTAGCACCAAATCCCCATGTAAGCTTTGAAAGTCTTACCCTGCCCCAGTCTAACCATGCTCAGAGCACCAAAGCCACCAAAAGATTAATGCTACTCCATATATAATGTAGTCAATAGAGAAAAATCTACAATTCCTACATAAATTAAGCCTAAACAGCCCCAGAGGAGTCTTCCAGTAGGAGTGATACACAAGGGATGTTACTGGGGTGATGCACTGTGCATATCTTACAGGCTACTTCATTTTTTCAGCTTATTATCATTTATTCAAGGCTTATCATTACTACAGGCTACTATCAGTTATTCGAGGCTTTCCCCCTCTGATTCACGTGGTCTCTTCACAGCTACACAGACCAAAGCTCACATGTGCTCACAGAGACGTGCCAAGGTAAGATAGGAGCACCCAGTATAAAAACTGACCCCTAAGAAACAGGTCACTGAGGGTCATCTTGCTTTCCCTGCAAGGCAAGTGCATGCAGGTGTATTGAACTGGCTTGGGCATGTTTGCATGTGCTGCTAATCCATATGGCAAAAGTGAAATGACAAATGTCCATGGATTTTGTGAGAGGTAAGAAGAATCTCAGCTCTGTGGCCTCCCATTGCTCTAGATATGCAGAAATTAAAGGAAACACCATTAAAACCTCTCCCATTTTTAAGCTGCAGATACAAACCAATTAGACAGACATTTCTGCTCTAAATAAATGACACTGATTGTACTTTTTGCTGTTTCTCTCCTCCTCTCCCTCTTAAAGCTCTATATCTGATGACTACAGATGACAATTAAATCCCTACAAAGGGTTAACATCCTTCACTCAGGGTTTCTCAGAAGGAAACTTTGCTGATATTTCCAAGTCCAGCTGGTTTCAGCCTCTGCCCTGCTCTAGTAAAACTGACATAAAACCACTCTCCACACTTACTTCATCCCTGTAAAGAGGACTTGTGTAATACATGATGTCCATGGCGCTGCTGTTCAGCATATCCCGTAAACCTCGAACCTTATCTGGAGTGATGGAGTCCACAGTGTCTGGAAAACAAAGGAGACTTAAATAACTCAGAGGAGAATGATAAAACAGAATGCCAGACTGGTTTGGGTTGGAAGAGAGCTTAAAGATCATCTCATTCCACCACCTGCCATGGGTAGGGACACCTCCCACTGACCCAGGTTGCTCCCCATCCAACCCAACCTGGCCTGGAACACTCCCAGGGATGGAGCAGCCACAGCTGGTTTTTGGCAACCTGTGCCAGAGCTTCAGCACCCTCACAGTCAACAATTCCTTCCCAATATCCCATCTAACTCTGCCCTCTGTCAATTTGAAGCCATTCCCCCTTGTCCCATCACTCCAGGCCCTTGTCCAAAGTCCTTCTCCAGGTGGAGAGTTTGTGTGCAAACAAAACCAAACAAAAATCCAAGCAAGGCTCATGCAGAGAACATGGGATGAAACCTCTAAGGGGAATTCTGCAGCCTGCAGCTACTGGAACAGCAAGAGAGCTAAGTAACATACCTCCATCGAGGGTCAATTTTGACCTCCATTCAACTGGAAGAAATTCTACATGTGTTGCAAGATTGGAGAAATACTTTTCTTCTACTTTTCTTGCAGTATCTCTCATCCTGTGAAAGAGAAAGGAACATGTTCCTGTGAAGACTCCTGTGGGTGCTCTTGGCAAACAAACCAACACATCCAGCAACAACACATTCCCTGCATTACTCCTTTCCAATCCTTACTATCACAGGTCATTACCTCAACCTCAGTCTTTTGTTATAAAGTACTTAAACTCTCATATAATGAAAATTTCTGTGTATTGCATGCTCAAAAGAGTTGAAATGTATTCCCCTATGGGCTTAACATAAGCCACCTAAATTCAGTTCAAAGGAATCCACTCAACTATTTGACCAGTCTGAAACTAACCATTCAAGCAGTCTGAAATCAACCTTTTAACTAGTATACAAGGAAGGCAATTCATTGCTTTTAAACAAACAAAGAAAGCTTGTAAAAATATGGCTTGAAAAAGCAGAATATGCTTTTAATTTTACATATTGAACTGGAAGCCTTGAGAGATCTCAGAGTGAGAAACAGGATCACTTATCAGTGTTTCAACTTGGAAGAGCAAGAGAGGCTAACTCTCCTTTTGAAAGACTCTTCATTTTTACAGCATATCTGAACATTGATGCAACTCTCAGGGGATGAGAAAATCTTAAAATACCTAAAACCCAAAGTATATCTGACCTGAAAAGGAAAAATGCTATGTTACACTCTTTAAAAATGTACTTTACTGGTGTGTGAAAAATCCATCGGTAAAAAAGGAAAACTAGTATGAAATCATACAAGATATTAAATGTCCATATATTTTATCACAATCATTCAGTAACTAAACTTGTATTTTCCTTTCTCTCTTTTACATGACTCAAACACAACAAACTTAATCCAAGCAAGAGGCAGCAGTGCTGGTTTCCAGCAGTTAGTTCCCAGTTCCAAGCATCAGAGGGTTTTTGAGTTTCCAAGGGTTTTTCCCCCTTTTTTCAAAGCAAAACACTTTTAGTCATTGCTACAACAAAGGCACAATGACATTAATCTCCCACCTGTACTTCCACCAGTAAAAATGCTGTTTAAGATAACCCCTGAGCTGAGGCACTTCCCTTGGATATATTCATTCTCCTCTGATTTTCAGGAGAAATGAGACAGTTTAGGCTAAATCACCTTGGACAGGAATTGCTTCAGCTGCTCCATGTGCTGAGCACTTGCTGCACCAGCACTATCCTGTGACATTATACAGATAACTCTGCCAAAATCCTGTCTGGAGTTTCAGCCCCCTGGAAAAGGAGGATGAGGGATGAAGGGATATGAAAGTCAATGCCTTGGAAAAACCATTTTCTACAAAGATAATTATTTCTTCTTCTTTATCATGTCGTTCCCAGGAAAAGTCTATTGTGCTACTGAAAGAGCTGATCAATGATGCATCACATTTTGGAAGGAGGCAGTGAAAATACTTTGCCATAACCAACACTTTCTGATGAATGAAAAGAAAAATGGGAGAAAGGGAAAAAGGGGGGGAGAAGGAAAAAAGGGGGGAGAAGGGAAAAAGGGG
>NW_008665251.1:158856-196713 GCF_000695815.1 Acanthisitta chloris | reverse complement strand
TCTTCCAACTGGGTTGATTCTATGATCATAAGTTGAAACAAGAACACTTGAAATTAGGCACAAAATTTCAAGAAGTGACCACCTTCAATTAGACCTGAATGTGCATAGGTGTCTCTACATTAGCACTTTAATTAAGACCTGTAATGCAGTTTTGAAGCAATTCTTCCAATCATCCCTGTTTGCTGCCCTGTGTTTTGAATCCTAGAGCCATCCTCAAGTGTGCAAATCAGATTCATTTCAGGTGAACCCTAAGCAGAAGAAAATCTCTGGATGATGCCCTTCTGCACCCCTCCATTACTGAGGTTTCAGTCCTCAGGACCAGACTGCAGCTGGACCAGGGGAAGCCCTTCCTCTTGCAGAAGTGTGCACAGGACTTGGAGCTCAGTCTTCAATGTAGGTTGATCACTGCACTGCTTCCAAAAGCAGACATAGCATCCAGCGTCCACCAGCCAAGGCACACCATGACACAAACCTGTGTGCACAAAGAACTGAGAACTTGGGATTTTTGTCTATGTTAGCAAATTAAACGGAGACAGGAACTGTCCCTTGGCATTGAAACTCAATTGCCTACCTTGTTAGACTGTTGGAATTGTTCCTGGTATACATTTAGTCAACCAGCACTGTCCCAAGCCGTTCCTCATCACGGTAATCACAGCTTGGTAATTAGCACAGGTGAGCAACCATTCCCAATAAGCAGTTTCCATACAGCTACACTTTCATGGAGGGTGAGAGAGTGAGGTGGTTTGGACATTTTAGAGTAGCCCTTTCAATGCCTCAATGATAGAGAATGTTCCTAAGCATGCATAATTTGTTAGTATAAATCAGGTTTATGCATTCTGATTCCTAGATATTAACTCTAAGCAAAATATCATCTGAATATTCATTTCCAAGCTTGGCTGCTGATGTACAACAAACATCTGAGGAAAAACTGATCTAAGAGTGGAAGGAGTTAAGGGATGAGATGAACCCTGATTCTGGAAGCAGGAGCTTTGCCTGCACAAACGAAGTGCAGACCCATGACTAGAGAGAACATACTACTGACTTAGTGACTGTTCCTTCATCAATGCAGCTTTGTTTTCTCTATTTCAAATTACATTTTTTTCCCGTTTTTTCAAAAAAAGGGTGCTGCTCACGCTAGAGCTTTGTCTTGGTATTAGCAGCTGGCCACCATTGCTTCACTAAACTGCACCACTTCAAAAAGCCAGTAAAGCAGTAATGGCTTTGGCCACTGCAGCTGGGATGATGTGAGCTCTGCTATTTTCTGCAATAGGAGCAGCTGTAAATGTTGTACAAGCAGGAGTTGTGCCTGTCTGTGCTAGTGGTTTGCACTGGGTCAGCTGTGCTAGGGACTGTCACGTGGGAAAACCAGCAATATAATGGAACCTCAAATGTGTCATTCTTATCCAATTGTTATTCATCCTGGTGCAGTGGCTCAGATCTCAATATTAATCTCACACTCTTGATATGAGCTCATAATATGAGTTCACCATGCAGATATGCAGCAGGTATGGAAGAACTCGGAAAATGAACTATTATGCTTATACTGGTCCAGGCATCAGTGGGATCCCTTGGAAACCCTTACACTTCAGAAGGCATTTTCACTAGGTGGTACTTCAAATTATGTTTCCATTGCAGACAAATCAAAACTTTTTTATTCAGTTTTTCACAAATCTCGAAGTAGTACTTCTAAGCTGCAAAACATTGAGCCTCTCTAATACTTTGTGTCTTCTCCAGTATTTGGTATTTCATCCTTTGCAGGGCTTAATGTTGTCCCAGCACTTCTGTTTCCTAGTGAGGTCTTTTCTTAGTTGTCTGATATCCAGAGAAGTATTTGTAACCATTAATCTCAGAGACTGGATTACTTTTGTGAGTGAAATAATCAGAAACTGCAGATCTCCTGCTTGAATTAGCTTAGCTGGTGACAGATTTCACTGTTCCCTTTCTCCCCCTGCTCCCTTTAAGTGCAGTAAGTCTGCACTCACAGACTTGCTTGGAGCATGTGCTGCTTAAATGACAGAGAAAATAATAAATCAAAATGAAAATGTTACATAAATAGGCCAGAACAAAGCTGGCTTTGCACGCTGCCAGCCTACCTGAGAGAGGTCTGGTTGTCCTTAACAATTACATTGATTTTAACTTATAATAATTTAACAAGCTTATATATTAAGAAGAGAGATATGAGTATGCAAACATCAAAAGAGATCAGAAAAAGCTTGAAGAAAACTTTCTCTGTCAGAACACACTGTGACTTGAAATGCTTTGCAGATCAGGTTTTTCAGATTCCTTTTCAGGAATTCTCTTTTAGAAGAAAACTCAGAATGAAATTTCTGACCTTTTGACATTTGCAGAATCAAATATTTAAATTTTACCATCGACACATCGTTTTGATGTGTGCTCTCAGCAGAGTGGGTGCTGTGATGCTAACCTTAATCAGAGCATTAATCTCTTGCCATTGCACCTCCTGACCATGGAGTGTCTTTGAAGGACAGTCTGCAAACCAAACCTGGTGCTTCTTCAGAGGGCGAAGAAGTGCTTCACATAGGTGAAGGATATGTCACTGACCTCAGTGACCATTACCTAAGTCCAGTGTACAGGATCTTTCCTTACATTATTGTAGAGATCTGGCAGCAGGTGGCTTAGTATCCAGCCATAAAACCGCAGAAAGATCAGCTAAGAGTCTCCATAATCCTCCACATTTCCTGCTCCTGGTTAAAGACACAACTCCATTATCTCTTTACTTCCCATTTCAAGCAGATCAATGTGGATGTACTTTTGTCTCTTCTGATGGACTCAGAGCCCTTGATGTTCCTAGTGGAGCATTAGGAGGATCTCAGATAACAGCCCTGGGAAGGTTAGGCTGGTAACCTACTAGTTAAATGATTCATCTGACCTAGCATTAGGTGCCTACCACTTGCCTAGGCTTTTATTATAGTCAATGGTGACCTGATCAGTGTAGTCCATGGAGATTAGTGTATGATTCATCTGGACAAATGTAGCTTTCTCCTTTAGGGTGAGATGAATCATGCCATGAACTACATTAACTCAACTGACTAACTCGTTGCTGACTCTAAAGGCATCCCAGAGTGACTTGCTTAGAGGTAAAAGTCTAACTCTATAAATACTCACATTTAGCTAAGCAAATTCCACTTCACACCTCTTAAGGGCTCTCAACACTTCTGAAATAACTTTGACACCTGCATTTGAACACCTGAATTAGAGAAGTCCATATTTGAGTGATCGTGCTTGAAAATCCTGCTAAAATTAAGGTGTACCTACTGATGCTTGATCAACTCACATTGCTAGTAGGATATAAATTGTGGCTCTTCCTGATACACTACACTGAGGGGTGTTGCACTATTGTCCCAGAGATGTAGGAAAAAGGTTTTTGTCTTAAGCAAGCATCAAAGCTATTATGGAAAGTATTCAAATGATTCAGCTTGAATACACACAGCAAAGTAGACAGATCTAGGTGACTCGTCTACCTCCCCTCTGGTCTGTTCTAAGCACCTGGGAGTGAAACCCTTACCTGGCTGAGATTAGATTGTTCATGAAGGAGAACAAAGGAGTTCAGGCAACTTCAGCTTGTCTCCTGCTGTACTGTTCTGTGACACTGACACTGTGTTTCTGACAAACTCAGAGGGAGTCCCAGCCTTGACTTCAGTAAAGCCCAGATTTCATCCCAGAGGGGTAAAGCTGAAAAACTTACACATTTGAGCTGAAGGATTACAAAGTCCATAATATTAGCACTTGGAGTTTGCAATTGGGATCTAACATTTGGGATCAAATTAAACTACATATAATAGATGTTCTGCTAAAAGAAAATGAGGATTAATCTGTCCAGTATTCTTTTTGTTCCCACATATTCCCTTTTATAAACTGTGAAAAGGAGACTCAACACAGTTATCCAAAGAGTTAATCATGCCTTGAGCATTGTATCAGAAGATGATGGAATGGATGGAATGGAAGATGGCTGTGGATGGAATAAAATTTTACTTAAGCTAAATACTTATTTAAAGCATAAAATTACCAGGAGAGGTTATCAGGGTGTTATCAATAAATGAATAACTAGTGTTTGAAAACAAAATAAAATTAAAATACATAAAAAATATATCTTGAATAAGAAAGACTCTGGAAAATTATGGAATTATAGAATGGTTAGGATTGGAAGAGACCTTCAAGATCATCTAGTTACAATCCCTCTGCCTTGGGCAGGAAACCTTCCACTAGACCAGGTTTCTTTCAGAGTCTGATTCAGCCTGGCCTTGACACCTCCAGGAATGGGGAGTGGTTAATAATGCCTAAAATCATTAGTAAGGAAAACCTTTACCCTTGTTTATGTTCTGGATGTGGCCTCTAGATGTTACTGAAAGCAGAACACTAAAAATATTTGAGCAAGTGCCTATGTCAGAGCTTGCAAGTGTACACTGGAGACACTGGTTATATTGTACATGTCATATTTCTCCTTTCTGATAACTTTTAAAGAAACATCTGCAATGCCCCCCTGGCACTGCAGATTTGATGTCAACACAGTGCAATTTAATCATATGCTGTAGCAGGTGTTTAGCAGACTACTCAGGACATTAGCAGAGAATAAGACCAGAGCTGCTGTCTAGGGGAATGAGCAATGTGAGCTGAGAAGCTGTTCAGTAGTTTGCAGCAATGGTATGAACACCTCGATACCCTCCACGCATGCACATAGCTCTGTGAGAATATAATGAGGTGTTCTGTGCTGGGAGGACAGATCTGGGAATTCCTGAAGAAACCTGAAAATGTTTCTTTTGCCTTTGTAATGTCCTGTCCTCTCACAGTGACCTAGATAAAGACTTCTAGGACTCATGAATCTCCATTTTCATTGCTGCTTCACCTTATTTTTTTTTTTTTTTTCCGTTTTGGAAAGTAACCTATTATCTTGCACATAAAAATATTCCAGAAAGGTTTTATGAGAAATTAACCCTAATTATACATTTCATTCTCTTTCAGGGAACAAACCAGAAGCTTGAAAGCCATTTCATTATATAGCTGTAAATGAGCCACTCTAGTCTCTATAGAGGTGATACATATATATGTTCTGAACTGCTTTTGTTTATTAATATTCCTACTGTAATGAAAGGAAGAGCATAAACACTTTTTTTTTACCCATAGGATGGATTGCCTAAGGGAAAGGAGAATGTTACCAAGGTGTGGGAAAACTATGTCTACATATCTGCCAGAGTACTTCCATCACAGAAATCAGCAAGGACAAAGAGTAATCCAAAGGGAAAGTAATTCCTTGTTTATCACTTAAAAGAGGATGAGCATTTTTTATTCCCTTCCTTATATTAATTATCATCTTTGGAAAAAAGGCTAGAGATTTTATTTCCTGTATTTTACAGTGTACATTTCACCAAGATGGATCCATCTGTGGAGCTATTAACTGCACATGGAGACAGCCAACCCCTTTATTTCTGTTTAGACCTTCCCTAAAAGATGTATTTTCTGCTACAGATGCCTGGAAGACTCAATTAGATGATTGCAATTAGTTGAGCTGAGCCTTATTCACAGTTCTTTGCTGGTGAATATGTAGTTTCTACAGCACAGGATGGAATACCTTCCCTGTAAAGCATCAGAAATGTAGTTGCTCCACTGAGAGGAGCAAAGAGAAATTGTTTTTCTGATTAGCCTAAATCTGGCTGATCAGCGATGGTGAGATGGGTACAAATCATTGATCTAAATGTGTCAGAGAATAGTTTTGCATTTGGGCTTATTAATTGAATTATTAATTCTATGCTTCATGTATCAGCTCAAAAATAGAAGGAATATTTTGGGTCATACATGTCATCTATAGGAAATCCCTTTTCTTAAAGAGCCCAAGAAGAAAACAGCTGTGGAAACATAAAATGGATTTTTCTTCAATGGTAGAGGCACCATTCTCAGTGTGCTGAAGGAAGAACTAACCTCTTAGTAAGCTGCAAAGATTTTTTTTCCCCCCCATCAGTTCATGTTTAGTTAACAGTGTTTAAACTGCATCATTATAATCCTTTCCTTTAATAATTGCTTCAGCCTTTCTACTAAAGCAAGGTGGTTTATGTGTGTGTACACTGTAGACCCAATCTGCAGTGCCTTGTGGCAGTGTTTGCAGAGGATGTAGTAAGAGTTTAGTGCCATCTCTGGGGAATCAGGCCACTATTATTTACAGTCCTGTGAGTGTAACTCCTTGCATATAATTTCTGAAATGTCACCCTTATACAGCATATATCAAAGTGTGAATTTCCGTGCATGTTTTTGCCGTCAGATTTCGGCCTGGAGTTGGAATTTGAAAAGTAGAAACTGGTCCCACTAAATAAAATGAACCTCATGGAATCATGCCATCTGCATCCTGCTAATGTGACCTTTTCTTCCTTGTTTCTTTTTCCCGTCTTGCTGATGGATAGAATGATTTTAAGAGACTTTTGGTACATGATAGGGCTGCCAGGTTTGGATCCACATCCAATTATATCCAAAGGTCAGAGGCACTTCCACTGGGCATTCTCGTTTGCATTCCTTCTCTTAATTTCCAGGAACACTGGTGGCAAAAATAGGGCAGGGGATAACTCCACTGAATATATGGGACCTTGTCTAGATATCACTGATATCCTACTTAATATAACATTTATTTTAAAAGAAGCCAATTTATTTCACACCTGCCTGCTGTAGGGCTATTTGTCCCTTCCTATTCCAGCATTGGGCTTCCCTGGAGACAGAACTGAATTAGAAAGGTTGCTGGATTGATTCAGTCTGGCAGTTCCTGTGTTAATATTGGTCTTTACTTCGGGAGTTGTCAAACGATAAATAAATGAATGCCAAACTAAAACATGCCTGGGCTTTTATTTTTGACATGGCAAAACAAAGACAAACAGAACAGAAAAAGCTTAGGTCTCTCCTCTATCTGTCCTGAGATAGAAAAACACCCATTAAAACATTTCCAGATCAATGTCCATGAAAAATTTATGACTAGATAAATCAAAATGAGAAAATCATTGACTAAAGTCATATTCTGGATGCCTAGAAATTAAAATCTGGGTTTACATTCTGTACGCCATTCTTATTTTGAGCCCTATATGCTGGCTTCAAATTTAGAGATCCTGTAGCTTCTCCGAATTATTTTTACATTTTATCTTTCTGTGGATCCAGATCTTTGTTTTTGGTTAGAACAAAATTTCTGAGGACTACAATGTTTCAGATTCTGCGCAAGCTGTAAAGTTCCCCTGAAACCACTTTCATTAATTTCACAAAAGTTGCAGCCTTAAGGCTTTAAAAAGTGCTAAGCAATCAGCAGTCACTCATTTGGGAGCCTAATTATGGAGTTAGGAAACAAATATGTCTTGGTCTATCACTTGCCTTGCATAATATGTGTCGTGGGATTTAACCCCACACCTGCTCGTACAGATGTGTAGGTACTTGTGACTGCTGGGTATGAACACAGAGATCTCTCTCTATCCAACTATGCCACTGAGTGATGGGGGACAGCATCTGGATCCTTCAACCCATCAAGAGGAGTCTCCTGGTGGCTGAAATCGGTATTTTATGATTTCAGATTGCAGCTGAAGTATTTAAAGTATCCCTGAGGAGAAAATGATGACTTAAGGGATATGACTTCATATACATTTCACATACACAGTGCAGGAAAAGTGCAAACATTGTCCTTTCAGATGTGGAATAAACAGAATTAAGCAAGGATAATCTTTATTCTCTGAACTGCTTCCTTTTCATGGACATTTCTTACAGCTATGCCAAACCAAGCCATCTCAATTTTAGCTGCAATTTTGTTTTTTCCTCCCATGTTTTATTGAAAATAGCAATAGGCACTGGATTTTGAATGTAAAGCAGAATTATTGTGAATGGATTGGCACTGATTGTCTGACAAAGGGCTTGGAAGAGTTGCTGAGCTCACTTAGTTCGACCAGGCAAGCCATGACCTTGGACTCGTTTGCTCCTCCTTCCACTTGCTTATCACTAGACTGAATCCCTGCTTCCCCAATTCCTCATTTCCCTGTTTTTCATAGTCTGGGCTGATGCTTGCTGCCTCATTTGAGACTATGAGGCTTTTGGAGGTAGGTAAATCAAACCTTTTCTTCTCTAAGTATGAGATGACACTGGTGGGTTAGCCCTGGCCAAAGGCCAAGCTCCCACCCAGCTGCTCTCTCACTCCCCCTCCTCAAGAGATCAGGTGGAGATAATAGGATGAAAAAGCTCACAGTTTAATATAAAGAGAGAGAAATTACTTTCCATCTGCCACCATGATCTAGTAACGATGATGGGGTTGGACTTGATGATCTTTGAGGTATCTTCCAACCTAGTTGGATATGATTCTATGGGCAAAGCAGACTTGACTTGGGGAAAAGTGGTTGAATTTTTGTCAGTTATAATAGATTCATGTAGTCATAAACAAAAGCAAAAACTGAAACACCTCTCTTCCACCCCTTTCTCAATCCCAGATTTCCCCCTTCACTCCTGACTCCTCTACCCAGACAGTGCGTGAGTGAGGATGGGGCTGTGCTAAGTCTCTCACAGCCCCTTTGAGCCTCTCGTCCCTCTTTCCTGTCTCCTTGCCCCAGCACAGGCCATTCCCCAGGCCCCATAAGGGACAGCTTCTCTCCATAGGGGTCTCCACATGTCCATCTCCACACGCCGTCGGTCTGAGGGCTTTTGCCTCCAGCCTCTTGCTTTCACACTGAAGCATACCTGCTCCTCTCCAAAACAGTCATTTCTGTACACGAATGAGCTCTACTTACATATTCCTCTTAGATACTGAGTTCCTTTTTGCTTTCATGCCCCATAACTCCTTCCAGTGTGAAAACTCTCAGAAATGCCTCCTGCCCCAGTGTCTTTTCCTATTGCTTTTCCTCTCAACGGGAATAAAGAGCCAGCTGTGAATGTCATATGTCACAAAAATGGTGCAATGCTTTCTGAACAACTCAAACAGAAGGTTCCTCTGAGGCTGTTAGACACATAACCCTTGGAATTCTTGCTAAGAATCATAAAGAAGGACAAAGACCAAAGGGGTGAGTTTAACCTTGCTAATCTTGGACAGAGGAGATGTGTTTCTTTGGGAGGTGATGAGGAAGGATGGAGTAATGGAGAATGCTCCTGCCTCCAGCATCTTTGAGTGGTGTGTGTGCACACACTTCTCTTTCACTCAATGAAACTTCCTTTATATTATTGTCCCACGTCCCCATCACACAGGTGTTTTGTTTCCCCTGGAGACCTTCTCCCAGGTAACTCCCTGCTAAATTTCCCATATTGTAAGGGTCAAGAAATAATTCTAAAGACATATCAAGAGAGGCACAGGCATAAATTAAAAACAAGGAAAAGATATGATTCTTCTTGCAATGAAATTGAGCAGAACAGCTCAAAGAGGAAGACAAAAAATAGATACCAAAACAGGAAATGTAAGTTTTGATGGAGGAGTCAGAACCGCTAAAGCTGTTTTTAGAAGAAAACAGTTTATAGAACAGATTCTGCTCTGAACACAACTGATACTTGTAATTAGAACCGGTCAGAAGATAAGAAATGTAACTTTTAAAAAACCAAAAGTCTTGCAAAGAATTGATCTGAAATGCTATTAATGGTCAGATCCCTCATCCCTCTTGTCTGCTGCTTTGTATCTGGGACTGCCAGGCCTCCAGGCACCAAGGAGGACAACTTCACCTCAGCCAGAATCTCATCACATAGTTGTTTTTCTCCTGATATTTGATATGAACTAACAACCCCACTAGAAATTGCCAGTTTAAATCATCAATTGCTAATGATTAAATTAGCCTAGGCCTAGTTAGCTATCTAAATGTTCAATCCCTTTTAGAATTACATTTATGATCTGTCTGATTAGGGAAGCATAAGAAAATGACCTACAGCATCTTGTGATGATGGGAAAAGCTAAACAGTTTTGAAAAACAAAAAGCTTTTCACTTTGCAGAGACGAAACAAAAATGGTCTGTGTTGAGGAGAGTTGCTTTTATTTTTATTTGAGAGAGCATGGTGAAATAAAGCCCAAACAAATCAAAACATCAACAGGGTAGAATATTTGGGGGAAAAGAATGAAAGGCCATTTTTTTATTGACAAGTAATGTGAATGAAAAATGTCAACCATTTCTATTTATAATTGGGGATAGGCAAAGAAGATGCATTTAAACATAGGTGTGGGAAGTGCTCTCATTTCTGCAGTTTGTGAAGTCTCTGTCTGATGTCTCCAAAATAAAAAATTAGGTAAGCAGGTAGGGTCTAATTCTTTACTAGCATAATCGTTTTGCAACTCTGAAGTCAGTGGGGCTATGATAATTTTGGCTGATTGAAATTTTCTTCCTGATACTTCAAAGCTCCTAACCTTTGGTGTGTAGCAGGTAGTGCATATTTTAGCAAGTTTATTGCAAATGTCCCAGCTACTGTGTTGACCAGTTCTTTTGTTATACCCATTCTTCAACACTGTTCCTTGTATTCAAGTAAAGTATTAAGTCCCCTCTCATCACTCAGTTCCTTTCAGCCTTCATCTGGAAATGCAGTTTCTTTTATTCTTTGCTTTCAGTGTATGCAGTCATTTTAATGCCAAAGAAGCTTATAGATAAACATACATATTCATATGTTTGGCTGAATGAAGCATTATTCTGGCACTAAATGCAGGATGCTAATTTAAAAGATATGAGCCTGCTGTGGTTTATATTATTTTGTCTTGAGGGTCATATCACGGTTCCATATACGTAAGAGACAGTAGATGTAGATAAACAGTACTTGGCTGGAGAAAAATGTGAAATTCAGCTTTCAACCGAATTATTATTTTAAATGGGATTTCAGTGACCTTTCCCTGCCCATGGAGTACTCCAGATACTTTAAAGATATTTTTTATATCAGGCTTCAAAATGGAATCCATTCCCTAAGAGATGATACTGTATCCACACCCCCAAACTGTAGATGACACCCCACAAAAGACAGGGTAGTTTAATCCACTTCATATGGCTTTATTTGGTGGTGTGACATCATCTGATAATTCTTAATCTCCCCTGTTGACAAGACCTACGTCAGGTACTAAGCTGCTATATTTCATTTATAATCAATCATTCCCTACATGGCACAGCTTTTACTGACAAGTAATTCATTACTTTATCAGATCCGTCACTAATCTGTCTGACAACATTTGGGCCAGAATTGTATCTTGAAGTAACTAGACACTGCTAAAGCTGCTTCCAACTTGGTTTTGACTTACCCTTTCCCCTAGCCTAGTCTGCCTTCCCCAGTTGTATGATTTTTGAAACACCCACAACTGCAACTGAAGTGAGCAGATGAAATCCTGGCTTCCAGCTGCAAAGCTCTTACCGACCTCAGTTATAAAAAAAAAGGATTTTACCTACTGGCAGTCATTCAGCACCTTTGAATATCAGGGATTTAACAACTGGCCAAAGGTCAGAGCAGAAATCAATGCCAGAAAAAGGACTAGACCTCTGTAGGATCTAACTCCCAGTGTGGCCCTAGAAGCACAAGGTGCTTTCCTTCCATGTACCATGTCACAGATTTTTCATTTCTAAGTCTTTTTTTCCCTCGTATATGCTGGACTGAGGAGGAAGTGTCAAAATATAGTGATAAAGTTGCAAATATGCATTAGCTCCTTTACCCTGCAGTACAAGGGAATTTAAACATTCTGGGAAGAAAAATGTCTCCAGGCAGGAGGGGAAAAAAGGATAAGTTTTCAAAACTCCATCTGTAAAAGAAAAGTGAAAAACACAAGCTCTTAAGGGCATGAAAGGTTCAAGAGGGTAGGAGCACCAATGCCTTGAGATTTTAAGAAGGGCTGTGTTGCCTTAATAGAAACTTATCCAACTTTTTTCCTGCTTTGAGAGTGGGGAACATTACCTACACAAAGAAAGAAAGGAAGAAATCTGGGTGCTTTGAAGGCTGTTAAGTGTGCATACCTACTGGGGAAAGAGGGAAAAGGAAGAGTCAGCTCGTGAAAGTTGACAGTGCATCCAAAAGTGAGATGCTGTTGGCTCTGGGAGACCAGCAGGATGTTCTTGATCTACTTTAACAAGTCATTTTACTAATCCAAAGGTTATATCCTTGTCTTTTGGGCAAACATTAGGCTGCAGAAACTGTTCCTTGGGGGTTGGGAGAAGATTGTTAACACAGCAGCAGAGAGAACAGGTCTTTGATTAGTGGGATGAAGAAGATGGAAAGCTGTAGAGAAAATACTCCTAATCCAGACTCTGTTCCTATCAGCATAAAGACTGGTTTAGTTCAGGTTAACACTGGCATGAGCAGCTTCAGTCTTTATATTTTTCACTGCCTTCTGCCCAGCAAATGTTTGTGTTTTCTCTCTCCTCGTTGAGCACCCAAACTAAAATGTGGCTCACACTTGCACTTGTGCACTCAGTCATGCATTTAGAAGACAAGGGGCTCTGGGTGCTTGCTTTTTTTTTGTTATTGCCTTAAGTAAGAAAGCATTTTTCCATTGTGGTGTTTTATAGGACCTTTGCACACAAACTGAGGAACTCTTGAGTCATGAAGTTTCCTACTACCTTCCAGGGAAAAAGTATACAGTAAGAGTGTATGAGGATGGTATCCAAGGTGTTCCAACATAAGGACTAATGGAAAGATTGTAGGAAGTTTTCATTTACTGTATCATCCATCCTTCATCACTCCCAACTCTGCAGTAGTGAAACATGATCAAAACTGAGCTCATATAAACTCTATGCTTTGATCACAAGTCCTCTCAGATAAACACTGTGTTCTGCATCCCCTAGTTGTGTTGTGAGGTTCCTCGTATAGACATCTGAGGTACATGTGGAATCAGACAAATGCAGCTTTGGTTAGCACTTGAGCTACCAGCACTATAAAGCTATGAACTGGCCCATAAAGGAGTCAGAAAAGTGCCTTGACCATTTGCCTGGCTCTGGAGACTGGTGCTACCTTAGCATAAATAGCAACAAATTCTCTAAGATCTACTTATATATCTCTAACTATTGCAGCAGAAACCAGGTTTTGTTATCTGCTGACAAGCTGGATACGTGCAGGTTACCTGCACTTTGTGTTTATACTTAGTCATTTAACCATGACTTAACTCACACATGGTGAGAAGGAATTTTTGGCTGTGTGGGCTGGCAGGCTGTCTGTCAAGTAACTGTAGGATGCACTGAGTCTGGAAGAGTTTCTGGGATGACCTGCCACAAGTAAATCATCTTGTTTTCCTTAATCAATCCACCAGAGCTGGTATCTTGAGTCTCCTTCATCTAATTTTCTTGCATGCTGGACTCTGACTAATATAATAATGGTATTTTTCACTCATTTCCAGTAGCATTTTTCTTTCAGTAGTATTGAAATACCCCTCAAATGCCAAACTTCTTTGTGAAAGTATTCACGTATCAGTTTTAGTAATATAAAACTATTATTACTGCCTATCTCCCAGGGGTTTTGTGAAGCTTCTTTAATTGAGGTTTGAACTGTCATTATTTGTGAGACAAGATTATCTATCATTCATGAGCTTTCAAATGAATACCAGTTTGTCTGGGAGAAAGAATGCTGGCAAATCCTAAAAGTTTCATGATTTTCAGCACAAATAATTATTCCTCCAAATATTCACTGTGTATAGTTTGTTATTTATTACTTGTTCTTCATTATCCACAGTTTGTCATTTGTTATATTCCTGTCTAGAAAATTCAGTCACCCAGTCAGGTACCAGAAGTAACAGTATGTGACTTTTATGACCGTTCACCCACCATAAGTAACACATACAGGAACTTGCACAATCAAAGCAAACAGTGCATGAGTAATGCGTAGGCAAAATTTGTTTACATGAGCTATTCTGTGAATATTTATGAACTAGAAATAAGTTTGCAGAAATTAGAATCAGAGTGCAAGGAGAAAAGCAGGGCCAGATTTGCTGGAATTCAAGTTCTACCCATAATTTATTACTACGTTGGAGTTAACAGATGGGCAAACTCTGACTTTAAGTTCAGATGAGTCACACAAAGTCATACAGCAAGTTGGTGGGGCCAGAAGGGAAATGGCAACTTGGAGACAGTTCAACTCTGCATGGCAATGCCTTCACTGCCTCCCAGCTGGCTGCTGTGTTGTGATTCCTGCTAGCCTGAATTGCAGATGTGCAGCCATCACTAGCATGTCTTTAGATCCACCTACACCCTGTACCAGCAATTTCCTTCAAGTTTCCCATCAGAGTATGGGAGATGCACCAAAGACAGAAGGAACTATGGAAGGAATCCATGCTATGGACTACAGGAACTTCAAATATGCCTTAAAGTCAAGAAAGCCTTGTGGCTCAAATATCATCTGAGCTTCCAGCTAGCAGAGATCCAGGCTGTTGTAAAATACCCACTATTTAATCCAACACGTCTGTCACAATTTCCCAGAGCATCCAAATGGATGGATATGAAAGTGGAGTTTCCCTCACTGCCTTTTTTTTTTTTGGCATGGTGTCATGGTTTAACCCCAGCCAGCAACTAAATGCCATGCAGCCACTCATTCACTGTTCCCATCCCCCAGCAGGACTGGGAGAAGAGTTGGATAAAAATCAACAAAACTCATGGATTGAGATAAGAACAGTTTAGTAATTGAAACAGAGTAATATGTAACACTACTACTACTAATAATGGAAAAGAGGAATAAAACTCAAACTATTTATGCACAATACAGTTGCTCACCACCTGCTGGTCACTGCCCAGCCCATCCACCAACAGTGGTCAACTCCTCATGGCCAACCCTTCCAAGTTTATATACAGGGCACGACATTCTATGGTGTGGAATATCCCTTTGGCTGGTTTGGGTCAGCTGTCCTGGCCATGCTCCCTCTAGGCTTCTTGTGCACCTGCTCAGTGGCAGAGCATGAGACCCTGAAAGTCCTTGATTTAGAGTGAACAACAACAAATACCACTGTGTTATCAACATTATTGTCCTGCTAAATCCAAAACAGAGCACTGTACCAGCTACTAAGAGGAAAATTTATTCTATCCCAGTGAAACCAGAACAGCTGACCCGATGTGTTTGGTTTTTTTGAAACACATACACAAATGCAGCTTTTGCACTTGCAGATTGCCTATGCATTTTTACATAGCCAGAGGATCACAGGGGATAAAGCTGCTCTGCATTATTTCTTAGTAGAAAAGTCATCTTCTTACCCACAAAATCGAGCAGGGACTTAGATTAAAGGCAGACAAGAGCCTGAGAGCATAAGCAATGAATTAAAATCCCCTTTTGTCTTTCATTCGGCAATAAAATCTTGCCTCATGTTTAAAAACACAAATGTTGCATTTTTAAAAGTGAAGATTGTATGTGTAACACCGGCCAGCTGCATAAATCCTAGTGGCCTTGGAAAATTAATGTTTTGTTTTAAGCAAAGCTGAAGTTACTCATGTTATTTCACTCTATCAATAGTGAGTACATTAACATTATCTAGTGTCTGCAAGCACACTATTAATTTACCTTGTACTGTCCCAATAGAGGGAAAAGAATTGTTCAAGGCAATGAGGCGTATCCACTTCCACTCCTTGGGACTCCTTACCTCCAAATAATCAATATTAATGTGGTGAAGGGAGGGCAGAGAGGAAAAGGATTCCCTGACTGATTTATTAGCTAAAGCCACGTCACAGTGCAGTGAGAGTCTGAAGACTCTTTACTAGACTGAACAGAGAATAAATGGTTTATCAGGCTTGGTGGCACTGTTGGTGTCCATCTGGAGTCTGGATTAATATGGCATTTGCCAGCCAGGAAGCTGACAGATATAACTTGCCATTTTGGAAATGATATATACTTAAATCACAGAATCACAGAATCAATTAGCTTGGAAAAGACCTCTGAGATCATGGAGCCCAACCTATGACCTAACATCACCATGTCAGTTAGACCATGGCACCAAGTGCCACATCCAGTCTTACCTGGTCACCTCCAGGGACAGTGACTCCACTACCTCTCTGGGCAGCCCATTCCAATGGCTTTTCTGTGAAGAAATTCCTCCTAGTGTCTAACCTAAGCCTCCCCTGGTGCAGCTTAAGACCATGTCCTCTTGCCCTGTCACTGGTTGCTTGGGAGAAGAGATTGACCCCACCTGACTGCAGCCTCCTTTCAGGGAGTTATACACAGTGGTAAGGTCACCTCTGAGCATCCTCTTCTCCAGGCTAAACAACCCCAGTTCCCTCAGCCTCTTCTCATAGGATTTGTGCTCCAGACCCTTCCCCAGTTCCACTGCCCTTCTCTGGACATGCTCCAGCACCCCAGTCTTTCTTGCTGTGAGGGACCCAGAACAGAACACAGTATTCAAAGTGTGGCCTCTCCAGTGCCTAGTACATGGGGAGAATCACTGCCCTAGTCCTGCTGGCCACACTATTTCTGATACATGCCAGGATGGTGTATGCCTTCTTGGCCACCTGAGCACACTGCTGGCTCATGTTCAGCTGCTGTAAACCAGCACCCTCAGGTCCTTTTCTGCTGGGCCACTTTCCAACTACTCTGCCTCCAGCTTGCAGCGCTGCATGAAGTTGCTGTGACCACAGTGTAGGATGTGGCACTTATCTTGTTGAACCTCATACTGTTGGTCTCAGCCTATCTGTCTAGCCTGTCCAGATCCCTCTGCAGAGCTTCCTACTCTCCAGCAGATCAACACTCCCACCCAGATTGGTGTTGTCTGCAAATTTAGTAAGGGTAGACTTGATCCCCTCATCCAGATCATCAATAGATATATTGAATAGGACCAGGCCCAATACTGATCCCTGAGGGACACCACTAGTGACCAGACATAGAACGTAGAAAAGAAATCCAATATATTCTTGAAAATACTTGCTCGTTTCACTATCACTTTTTTTTGGGGGGGAAAAGGTTTTTACAGGAAAGCAGTATTTTTCTCTAATGAAAACTACTTTTTGCCTACAGGTCAGATAGACAGTGCAACACACAGTTCTTAATGGTATCTGAGGCAACTTTGGCAAAGTACAATTGGCAGAAAGAGAAAAAATGAAATATTAGGGAGGAGAAATTTTGAAGTAAGATGACCTGAATTTTTCTTTTTAAACCACAGGGAAAGTAATTGCCATAGAATGACCTTTTGTCCTTCTGACCTTCAGCAAGCAAAAAGTTACTTTAAAAACTGCATTATGGTAGCAAATGCTGTAATCTATACATAGGCTGAAGTCAGAGAGGGGTGGCAAGCACATTGCAGCAATACGAAAACATTTGGTTCTGGCTGTCCACAATAACACATGCTTCCACTTGAAGATATAGATAACAGTCACAGAAAAAGCTCAGCAAGGGGGAAAAAACATGACTCAAGCAGTGTCAGAAAAAAACCAGTTTACTTCCCCCATATGGCTAACAAGAAAAGAATGCAGGTCGGAGTAGTTAACTCCCCATCAAAAGATATGAAACACAGGGGCCTAACTTTCCTCCTTTCTCTACCAATAATTATACCAAATTAAGATTAAAGAATGCCTAAACTCATATCTATACACAAGCACTTATTGCATGTGAAAGCACCACTTAGTGCTCTTCAAACCTGCAGCTGAGGCTTTGTAAAGAATGATGTCCCAAAGGTAGACTAGGCAAGTTGTTTGTATTGTCCCCTAAACACTGTGGCCCAGGGACTACTTGGAGCCCACTGGGTGGACACTTTCAGGCTGGAATTAGAACATGTAACACCCTGTGGAATGAAGACACTATTATGCAGTGATGGGGTTGACAATTCAAGCTATGCAGTGTTGACAATGAGGAGGGATGAGGAGCTGTTGACCTTTGTGCTCTGCTTTTCTCAATGCTGGAGAGAATCCAACCCCTGAAACAGCTGACATTCTGTGGGATGGTTTGTCACAGTGACCTGAAGTGACATATATCGCCTAGAATCCTAGAATTGTTTGGATTGGAAGGAACGTTAAAGATCATGTAACTCCAACCACCCTGCCACGGCAGGGACACCTTCCACTAGATCACGTTGCTCAGAGCTCCATCCAACCTGGCCTTGAACACTTCCAGGGATGGGGCATCCACAAATCCTCTGGGCAACCTGTTCCCGTCCCTCACCACCCTCACAATAAAGAATTTCTTCCTAATATCTAATCTAAAACTGCCCTTTTTCAGTTAAACTGAAACTTTGCCCTTGTCCTGTCTCACCTAGGTTTAAGTACACTGTGCAGTTCTGGGCCCCTCAGTTCAGGAAGGATATTGAGGTGCTGGAGCAGGTCCAGAGAAGAGCAACGAGGCTGGTGAAGGGACTGGAGCACAAGTGCCATGAGGAGAGGCTGAGGGAGCTGGGTGTGTTCAGCCTGGAGAAGAGGAGGCTCAGGGGAGACCTTATCACCCTCTGCAACTCCCTGACAGGAGGTTGGAGTCAGGTGGGGGATGGTCTCTTCTCCCAGGCAACCAGCAGCAGGACAAGAGGGCACAGACTCAAACTCTGCCAGGGGAGGGTTAGGTTGGATAGGGATTGGAAGAGATTTTTTACAGAGAGAGTGATCAGGCATTGGAATGTGCTGCCCAGGGAGGTGGTGGATTCACCATCCCTGGAGGTTTTCAAGCTGAGACTGGATGTGGCACTTAGTGCCATGGTCTAGTAACCACGGTAGGGTTGGACATGATGATCTTTGAAGTCTCTTCCAACCTGATTGATTCTATGATTCTGTGAAGTGTCTGCAGTGTGGTCTCTTATATAACTTATCAACTCTTCAGATATGTATGTTGGGATCAGAGGAACTGCACCCAGGGCTCAGTTCATTACACCCACATGTAGTCAAATCCAATCTGTTAAGGTTTATTCTTCACTTCTTTTCACAACCTGCATTGAGGACACTGTCCACTGCAAAGTGTGCTGCACTTTTTGTGTGTTGGATAACACAATGTGAATCTGTCTGTAAATATATGGCAGGTTTATGCAGCCAAAATCTGAGGATTTAAAAAAGTGAATCAAGGGGCTGTAACTAAGAGTAATGGGGTGATATTAAGTGAGATATGTGGTACAGTGAGTGTCAAGAAATGCTTCTGGGCACTGCAGGGACTTGGACTGTGGAGAATGCTCTTGGGGGATGGACACTACATAATGTGTACTTAACAATATCTAAAAGGCACAACACTGCACTTACTGGTGCCCAGGCTAGATGATATAATGGGGTTTTATGGCCCTTTATTCTAGATACTAGATTCTAAATCAGTTTGAAACCTATATAACCTAATTCTTCACTGGGGTAACTTATCCAAAGTTCTCAAGGGTGAAAATGAGCCCTCAAAAGTAGGAGAGAGTACTGCAACACCTGAAGGCAACACTAAGGAACAACTGAGATTTTAGTAACAGATAAATTCAGTTTAATTTAAGGTATGAAATAATTCCCTAATTTCATGGAAATTACACCCAGGAAAGCTCCCCTGAAGATTATCCAGATGCAAATACTATGTTAACAGAAAAAATATATCATTCACCAAGGGCTTATATCAAACTTTTCCCACCTGAGCCTAAGGATAAAGAAAACAGGAAAGGCAGAAGTCTCAGGGTATATATTTTAAATTAAACACCTCTTTAAAGTAAGTGTTTTTAGAATGTATGTTTGAAGAAGAATATCTGCTCACAACAGCTGCTGGAAGCCCATTTCTTTACATATTTCTATCACTTCTAATTGTTTCAGTCCTTGGAAAGACTGATTATATTTTCAAATCTTTCTTTCTTGATATGCTTTGCATTTATACTGAGGAAAACTACATGTTTATAACCTCAGCCTAAATTATCAAAGATTGTCTGACAGTGCACTCAGTATAGGTTTAAGAATTCACATCTTCAGCACTAACCAGGTGAGTGGAGCAGAAGGATCAGAGTTCCTCAAAAAAAAAACCTGAACAAAAAACAGGAAAAGGTGTAAGAGTTAGTTAAATAGAGGTGACTCACTAAGTGATTTCTCCATAAATACCCATATTCTCTTTTTCAATCCTGCTTTCTGGGAAGTTCTGAAGAAGGCATCAGCCAATATGTAATTTTGTTTTCAGATTCCTGTTTAGAAACACAAACCAAGTCAAGAACAGCAATTTACTCACTACCTTTCAATCCTGAGAGGAGGTTCTGAAATCCTTTGAGAAAGTCCCATGAGTTTTTCAGTGACATTTTGTATCTTTGGAACACTCAGGGATTTCAGAGATGTTCCTAAAATATGTGTGATACTTGCTGAACTGCACTGGGATGGTGTGTGAAGGTATCTCTAGGCATGGGTTCTTCAGCTCTGCTAAAGTCAATAGCAGCAGGATCAAGTCATAGGTGATTAGAAACAATTTCTCGTTACTTGTTGTGATTCTTAGTTGGTCAGCAGTAAGAATAGTCTTTTACCATTGCATGAACAGTAATTTGAGATATGCTAGAATGTACTTAACACAAAAATGGAAGAAAGCACAAAAGAGAGATAGCTTCTTTGCCCTGCTTGAAGAAAATATCCAAACATTTCCTTCTGATTAACATGATATGAGTGCTTTGGACCTAACCACTAAGCACCCTACATAGCCCCTTCTGGACATGAACTGCAGCACTCCCTTCACAGCTGGTGCATCTCCAGCTCTACACTTTGACTCTGCTCTTCCACCTTCTGCTCTTGGAGATTTTATCATTGCTTTTCCTCTAAAGGAGCTGGCACTAATTGAATAACTTGGCCTCGGTGTGACACAGAGAGCAGGAGAGATTTCTTCAGCAGCAGCACGAGAAAGGAAGATCTCATAATCATCCCACTTCTTTCCTGCATTTGCAAGGCCAAAAGAGAAGTTGGAGCAAGTAACCCCCTGCCCTTAGTGCAGCAGCCACTGTCTCATTAGCCCAGGCATGTTCCATCCCTCTTCTTTAAGTGCAAACCTGCATTCTCATCCTCCTCACAGTTCCTTAGCTCCTATTCACATTTATTATTGATATCACCTATCAATAATGCTTTCTGCTACTTCAAGAGTTTGGCCTGTCTGCCAGAGCCCAACTTTCAAGTGCCCTTTGCTTCACCTCATTATATTTTTAATAATACCTACTTTGTTTCTTTCTTTTCCCTCATCTGCTTGTTCCCTTCCTCGCAAAGGGAGGTGTTGGCTAATAAAGTGGCAAAGGGAACAATGTTGATGCTTTAAGCAGTTGGTCCCACACTGTCCCTCAGCTTACCTACCACTTTACCAGGATCTGGAAGGGCAGAAAATGCCCTTGTTTGGTGCCCTACTCAAGCAAGGATGCTTGCTCAGAACCACCACACAAGAGAGAGGAAGAGATACTTATTTGCTGCAGTTTTGCTGCAAATAGCTGTACTTGATCTTTGGAAAGACAGTCCACTTTGTCAGGTTTCCCACCTTTGCAATTTGCAATCTTCAGCCCATTTTATCTTCTGTTAGTTTTACAAATCAGCTCATTTTATAATGGTTAAGTAACATCCTATTACTCAGAAGACAAAGCACCATTAGAGCAGTTATACCTGAGAACAGGATTACAGCATCGACCCAGAGACAGGCTCAGTGCAGGATTAGTAAATTATTCTAATATTTAATTTGACAGTATTGTATAATTGAGGAATCTGAACACAAAGGATTTGCCAATGACATAAGAATAATTCCAGTACACATATTTTGAGGCCATAGAGGATGTTTCTTTCCCCTTCACCTTTTTAACAAATCTGTCCTGACTCCAGTCTAATACAGCATTCTGTCTCTTGCTGCCATTTCCGCTGTCTGCTGGCTCTGTGAGTCTGTTTGGGTCAAAAGACACATGTGTTATGTTTCCAGAAACCCAATCAACCAATTATGTCATTTCCCATTATTACAGTTATTTAATTGGATAAGAATAACAACAGAAGAAATGCAACAGCCAAGCAAGATCCAACTTTCATGTTGAGTTGAGTGAGCCTGATATTCTTCATCTGCCCATCTCTGCCTGCTCAGGGACTCGGTGTGATGGTCAAACCTTTTAAGCTTTCCCAGCATGGAGTCCATGGAAGGTAAAAATACTGCAGTCATGTGCAGTCACTGATCCTCTAAGCTCTAATCCACATTGTGACTTCATCCACAAATGTGAATTTCAGAGTATTTATGGAACAGCCATAATGTCCTTTTAAGTGGGTGCAAGAATTAATTATAAGGTGCAGAAACCATAAGAAACAGGTGAGTATTGTGAAGACATTGTAAGTATCTGGACAGAGAAGGTGGTGAGTCAAGTGCTCTTATGCTGTCTGAAAGACATGCACACATAATACAATTAAGCAGACATCCCCAGCTTGGATACAGCACACTTTGCTGACAGAGTATCAGCAGTGTGTGACTTTCCACTGTGCATCAAAGAACAGTTCTAGCCTCAATCAGAGACAGACAGGATGCTCAGGAACTGTTGAGTTCTCTGTGAGAACCACCTTGTTGACAGTCCCTTCAGTTTGTACCTGAATCCAGACAAGAAACTGGTGAATACTGTAGTGCTCACTATTTAATGGCTGTTGTAATGTGAAAGGATGAATTAGTATGCTATTTGCATCCTGGCCTACCACCAGAAATATTTCTGGGGCTCAGGAAGGGCAAGGGGTCCATTCTGCTGCGGAGGAGCTGCAACAGAGCAGCTAAGAAAGGGGCAGGTAATTTACAGTCTGCTCCGAGGTATAACAGTTCCACAGTTTCAAGACACAGTTATCCTGATCTCTTACTTGCATGAGTAAGGCACAGCACGAGTGAGACTCGATTCAGTGCCTCTGGGTGTATTATAGAATTTGTAGATATGGGAACACAACATACAAGGATTTTTGTCTTATCAGATTGATGTCCTCTATGCTCATACCTTTGGAAGAGCTGTGATAATTGAGATAATCCTCATCCCTTAAAGCAGCTTTTTAAGCTGTGATTATTTTGGCAGCACAGCTCAAGTTTTATCACTCACAGAACGCAGAGGAGGAAAAGGACAAAATATTTCTTCTTTTTGTTCAGCTTTAACCCAAATAAGCCCAGACCACTGAAAACAAGAAACATTTACTTTACTCATCTGTCCTCTGGCTAGTGTTCAGGCATTCACACTTGCCAGAAAGTACCTTTAGAAATGTTTTATCGCTCTTCCATATTCTGAATATTCTCACAAACAAAAGGATTTCTAAAAATGCACAGTCCTGTGCTCTGCAGAGGCAACTGTCTGTAACTGTGAAGATGTAAGTCCAGAGCATGAGCAGAACATGGGAACTTCAAAACCAAAGCCATGGTTTTGGTAAGTCTTCAGGACAAGAAATTTGTCCCTAAATTCTCTCAGATAAATCATACTGAGGTTCATTTTCCTGTATTGAGTCACTTTGCTAACTCAGACTTAGGTGATATCTAAGACTTGTTGCTTTCTTTGAATTTTCTATTTGCTATTTTAAAATCTCTCCTGTCTCTGTTTACTGCTTTTCAGATGTATCCTCTGCCCTGACAATGTGTGGAAATTCTGAGGGTCTAACACAAGGCTGCAGATTTACTTAGGCATGCTTCTGTCAGATCTTCCTGACTCCAGCCTCAAACTCTACTCCTGCCATCATTAAAATAAATGTTTATATCACTTTCAGTGCTGCTTACTATGTGACTACCATTCAAGCACACAGTGCATTACTGAAGTATCAATGTGGTATACAAATGAGGTTAAAGTGAAAGATAAAAGTGACAAATTTAGGCACTATAATTCCCAGGCATCTTAGAGGACTTACAGCCCTAATGTCAGTGCCAGTGCACAGTGAGTTCAATATCCAAAAACAGTATTCACAAGAATCAATGATCAAGGCAAGGATGATGTGTTGTGAATTACACCTTTTTTCTTGTAGTTGCTGAACTGTGAAGTGTAGAAGTCTTAGAAAAACTGTAAGTCAAACTGCAGACTGTTCTGTACTTTGCCACTTCTTGGAAGGTATTCCACTTTATGTGAAAACTAGATGGTCCTTAAGGTCCCTTCCAACCCAAACCATTCTATTATTCTTATCCCTGCTGTGGTGAAGAGTGTGAAATCTTCTTATAGCTGAGTGCTGCATCCCAGAGGTTGTGTCAGTAGCTGCTTTCCAGGGCTTCTTGATAAAAAGGTATTATACAAGAAGCCATTTTCAGGCACACAAGGGACAAGGTAATTGAGAACACAGAGTCTGGATAAATTATGTGTAATAAATCAGGGTAAATTGTGCTTGACCAAACTGACTGCTTTCTATGTTGAAATAGCAGCCTCTGTGCTACCACGGGAAGGGTGGGGTTTAAATAATTTACATTGGCTTTAGGAAAGTTTGCAACACAGTTCCTTGCAGCCGTAATAAGGATATATGCACTGGATGGGTGCACTGTTTGGTGTGTATTAAATTTATTTAACTGCCAGCCTAAAAGGTGTGGCTGTGCTGCTGGATCCCATGATCAGCAGAGAGTGGCTTAGGGAACAGGGTTTCTTTAGCCTGGAAAATAGAAGGCTAAGGGAAGAACTATTTGCTGTGTTCAGCTACCTGAAGAAAGGCAGAATAAGGCTTTTCTCAGAGGTGCACAGCAAGGAAAAAGAGGTAATAGTCATTGTTGCTACAAGAGAGGTTTCAGTTAGTTACATGAAAAGTTATTCACACAGACACATTCTTCACAGGTTGCCCACAGAGTTTGTGAGCTCCCCATCCCTGAAGGCTGTCACAGCTCAGCTGGACAAGGACCTGGTCTAATAGACAGCTGGACATAACTTTAAAGCTAGTCTTGCTGTGACAGGGGTCTTGACTAGAAAATGGTTGAATGGTCACATCCAGAGTAGTGGTAGTGGTCAGTGTCAAAGTGTCTGGGTAGAGACTGATGAGTGGTGTTCCTCAGGGGTCTGTATTATTTATTCCTTAGTGACACAGACAATGGGGTCAGCTGCACCCTCAGTGAATTTTCAGAAGGCACCAAGCTGAATGGTGTAGTTGACACACCTGAGGTACAGGATGCCATCCAGAGGGACCAGGACAAGCTTGAGAAGTGGGTCCATGGGAATAGCATGAGGTTCGACAAGGTCAAGTGCAGGGTCCTAATATAAATACAAGCCAGGGGATGAATGGATCAAGAGGAACCCTGAGGAGAAGGACCTTGGGGTACTGGTAGATGAAAATCTGGACATGTCACGGGAGTGTGTGCTCACACTCAAAAAGCCAGCTGTATTCTGGGCTGCATCAAAAGCAGCATGGCCAGCAGGTCAAGGGAGGGGATTCTGCCCCTCTACCCTGTTCTGCTGAGATCCCACCTGGAGTACTGCATCCAGCTCTGGGGTCCTCAGCACAGGAAAGACATGGACCTGTTGGAGTGGGTCCAGAACAGGGACACAAAAATGATCAAAGGGTTGGAGCACCTCTCCTGTGAAGACAGGCTAAGAAAGCTGGCCTTGTTCAGCCTGGAGAAGAGAAGGCTTCAGGGAGACCTTACTGAAGGGTTTCAATACTTCAAGTAGGCTTTTAAGAAAAATGGGAACAGACTTATTAGTAGGGCCTGTTGTGATAGGACAAGCCATATTGTTTTGAAACTAAAAGAGAGTAGATTCAGAGTAGAAATAAGGAAGAAATCCTTTACTGTGAGGATGGTTAAGGAGGACCAGGCTGCCCAGAGGGGTGGTAGTTGCCCCATCCCTGAAAACATTCAACGTCAGGTTGGACGGCACAGCCTGATCTAGTTGAGGATGTCCCTGCTCATTGCAGGGGGCTTGATGACCTTTAAAGTTCCCTTCCAACCCAAACAATTCTATGAGAGAACTCTAATGAAATGGAGATTCAGCAGGTCATGAAATGTGATTCCCATGAAATGTGGCACTGCAAGGAGTTCTTGCATTTCTCAGAGAAACATGAAATGTGGCACACAAGGGCCAGAAATGCTGCTTCTATGAGGTGGATCCTCATCTCTGACCTTAGCTTAAAGCACTAATCACTTGAGTGAGAAAAAGTTTTAATTTTTTTTAAAGTTTTGTTTAAACCTGAGGAGTAGGAAAACAAGATTTTCGCAAGCCAGTCATCCTCAGTAAATGCTCTCACCTTCCAACTGCTGTTAGTGGACTCCCTCCCATTATTTGGTTCCTCTTACATGTCTATTTTGAGGCAATAACCTCTACTTCTGCCCATATATGTTCCAGAAAGTGTCAGCTGGAAGAAACTGCTTTTTATGAGGGCTCTTTTTTCAAGAATACACTAAGTATTCCTGATATTTCTTTGGGATCATAAGCTGAGGAAAGAACTAGTTTCTGGATCCCAGACAGGCATAGCATTAGTTATAAGTGCCAGCTCACTCAGCTCTTGCAAGACTTACATTTCATAGGAGACTTCAGGCTTTTGAGAAAGTTTCCTAAATAAAAACTCCTGAGTTTAAGGCCAGGACAGCAATATCTTTCTTTTTTTTTAGACCTGAAGCACCTTGTCCATTCTCTTCCTAACATAGTTATAATGTATTTATTTACCCAGAGAGCTTTGTTTCTTTATATTATGGAGCAGTGGAGATAAACAGTGTGTAGCTAGCTGGTGAGATATCATGTGAGGTTCTGCACTGAGCCACCTGGACTTGAGATAACCAGCAAGTAAATAACAGAAACCAGAATCAGTATTGTAAGACTGAATCTGTGTGGACATTTGTAAGAGAAGTATTAGTCAGTATTAGTCAGTATTTTCACCTCTCTATCCTATTGTCCTTTTGTTTTATATGAGCTCTTCTTCCATTTTCTCTGTCTAGTGGTCAGGTTTTGTTGGGTTTTTTTCCCCTCCATCACTGTATCTTATCATTCCACTACTTGGCTTGCCACATGAATTATTAATACTGTTTTTATGCTAAATGTCCCTGCCTTGCACATAATTTGACCTTACTTACTGAAGGAGTAACTGTGCTAACCCTTCAGGACACATTGTCCCACTGTGTCTATGACACGTATTTCTTCCTTGTGTTTGACTTACTTAGTCAAGATTCAAACCACTTTGAACACAGTCATGTGACTTTTTTTTTTAATTAGCTCCTTTTCATTAGGGAATAAGAAGGAAAAAAAGCAACCCACTAACCTTTCTGAAAGCTAATTACATTTTTGCTTGCCAGTGATTGTCCCAGTATTTTCATACTGTCATCTATCCTTGAACACACTGAGAAAGTGAAAAAATTAAAACTTGACTTCTACTGCATTTAAAAAATAACTTGATCATTAAAAAATATTCAGTGCAGCTTTCAAGTGTGGTTTAGGAAGGAGCTGTAGCTTATATTCACCTCAGGATAATTGGAAAATGTCTCAGTTTATCATATTGGCTCTCTATTCTGCTAAATATGTTCTTATACCTCTTCCAATCCAGTAAAATTTTAATCCTGTACTGAGCTGAGCAGGAAAAATTTTTAACACCTGCTGTCTCTATCATAATGTCCACCATCTTTCCCTCAGGGGTTGTAGTTTCATTTCTGTGGGAAACTTGAAAGATAATTCCAAAATCTTTACTGGAAGGGTGTGTGTGTTCCAATGGTCCTGTTCACTTCCAGAAAAAATTACAGGAGATGTGAGACATTTTGAAAGGCAAATATTTGCTAACAATAATCCATTACAGAATAAATAGTTAACAAACACCATAAAATATTCATCAAGTTAATAGTTATCAATGTGGTTGTTCTGATGACCACTGAAATATCCTTTTGCTTTCTGAACAGAATCACAGAATCAGTTAAGTTGGAAAGAACTACATTGGGTCATCTGGTCCAACCTCCCTGCTCGAGCAGGGCCATCCTAGGGCACATGGCTCAGGATTGCATCCAGATGGCTCTTGTATATCTCCAGTGAGGGAGAATCTATGACCTCTCTGGGCAGCCTGTTCCAGTGCTCAGTGACTTGCACAGTAAAGAAGTTCTTCCATGTATTCAGGTGGAACTTCCTGTGCATCAGTTTTTGCCTCTTACCTCTTGTTTTATTGGTTTCCACCACTGAGAAGAGTCTGGCTCCATCATTTGAGCATCTTCTGTTCATGTACTTCTATCCATTAATGAGGTCCTCTCTCAGTCGTCTCTTCTTGATCCTGAACAGGCCCAACTCCCTCAGCCTTTCCTCATAAGTGAGATGCTCCAGTCCCTTAATCATCTTCTTTGCCCCCTGCTGGATGTGCTCCAGGAGCAGCTCTTTCTTTCATAGTGTTCTATGGCAAGCTGTTTCATAGTCCAATTAGGAATGCATTTCCTTTTTTGAGTAACATTGTCACTCAATTTCAATTCTCCTGCTGGTTCCCAAAATATTTGCTTTGGCTCCTTGCTAAAGTAAGCAATTCCAGTCTTTCAGTGTTTTCATCACTTGACATATTCCTTCCTTATTGCACTGGTGCCTGGGTCTGCACAGAGCTGTTCCTGTGAAGCAGTGAGCAGTGCTGCAGGTAGGATGAGTCCATCACTACAGGTAAGTTTACAGCCACTCACTTGTAGATCTTCATCTTTCAACACTTTGCCTTGACAGGCTTGAGAGGTGGGCCAATGCAAACCTCATGAAGTTTAACAAAATGAAGTGCAAGGTCCTAAACTGGGGCCATGGCAATCCCAGGCACAGCTATAGGTTGGGTGGGGAAGTAATTGAAACCAGCAGTGAAGAGGAAAACTTGGGAGTGACAGTGGATGAGAAGCTCAGCATGAGCTGCAGTGTGAGCTCAGCCCAGAAAGCCAATGGAAT
Source organism: Acanthisitta chloris (assembly GCF_000695815.1). NCBI lineage: Eukaryota > Metazoa > Chordata > Aves > Passeriformes > Acanthisittidae > Acanthisitta > Acanthisitta chloris. Next base: position 168,134 of record NW_008665251.1, on the reverse strand, counting down.
CCTGGGCTGCATCCAAAGGAACATGGTTAGCAGATCAAAAGAGGTGATTCTTGTCCTCTACTCTGCTCTCGTGAGATCCCACCTGGAATACTGTGTGCAGTTCTGGTGTCCTCAATATAAGAAGGACATGGAACTGTTGGAGCAAGTCCAGAGGAGGCCACAAAGTTGATAAGAGGACTGGAGCATCTCCCCTCTGAGGACAGGCTGAGGGAGTTGGGGCTGTTCAGCCTGGAGAAGAGAAGACTGTGTGGAGACCTCAGAGCAACTTTTCAGTATCTGAAGAGCCTACAAGGAGCCAGAGAGGGACTCTTTGTTAGGAACTGCAATGATAGGACAAGGGGTAATGGGTTCTGAAGGAGGAGAAGTTTAGGTTAGATATTAGAAAAATGTTTTTTACTGTAAGGATGGTGAGGCATTGGAACAGGTTGCCCAGGGATGTGGTGTCTGCCCCAACCCTGGTGGTGTTCAAGGCCAGGCTGGATGAGCCTTGATCAACCTGATCTAGTGAGGAGGTGTCCCTGCCTGTGACAGGGAGGGTTGAGACTATATGATCTATAAGGTCCATTCCAACCCTTAAATTTGGTGATTCTATGATCCTATGAGTTTTTGATAGGTGAACATACAAATAGCTCACTTCCAACAATCTCCATTCACTGTGTTTTCAGAGGAGGAGTAGTAGACAGACCACACCTCAATCTGTCCTGTCTAAATGTAAATTTGGAGATCATTCTCCTTGAAATCTGGCCTGACATGGATAGGGGAACTCTGTCAGTCCGAGTTGTCATCAGAATTCTTTTATTTTTTTCCCCTGAGGAACTTCTGCTTAACAGCGTGTGATTTCTTATTGTTTTATTTCATTTAATCCCACTGAAATAAGGCCTCAGCCATCTGCAACCAAGAGAATATATACCTCTGCAGGTTTTTTGGATGTTGAGTGAACACTTAAAGAAGAAACTCATCCTATCCTCTATGTGGCTTACCTTTTGGCAATGACATAATATACTTTATTTATACATAACAAAGTAGTCACATTCTCACAGTCACATCATTATATTAAAAGTCTTAGCTGTGAAGACAAGAATAATATTTATATATACTAAATTAACCAGATAATAAATATAGGGTAATTATAATTAGGACTAATTGTTAAAAGTCACTCTCATTTACAGCAAGCCAGAATGTCAATTATATGCTACTATTCTGAAGAAATTAATTTTCCCTTTCTTATTATTAATAATTTAAGAAATCTATTAGTTAGAATTTAATTGTACCCTTACCAATGTTTAGGTTTTCACTGATAATCAAAGTTGGTTTAGACTCTGCTGTCTCTGACACTTTCTTTACTTTGCTCTTACAAGTACTGCATTCTGCAGTCTTATCAGAGTACATTCATTGCAAAAATATAATAGACTCTTTCTTAATACACATCTTCAGTATGTAAATTACTTCTGAATGCCTTAAAAGTTGGCAAATTAAATTGTCCATTTCTGCCCACTGATAATCAAAGTTGGTTTAGACTCTGCTGTCTCTGACACTTTCTTTACTTTGCTCTTACAAGTACTGCATTCTGCAGTCTTATCAGAGTACATTCATTGCAAAAATATAATAGACTCTTTCTTAATACACATCTTCAGTATGTAAATTACTTCTGAATGCCTTAAAAGTTGGCAAATTAAATTGTCCATTTCTGCCTTTTCAGAAACAAGAGGGAAAGTTTTTAGAGATAGTATAAGACAAATGATTACCATCATGACTCTTACAGTAGAAGCTTAAAAAAAATAAAGTCTATTAATTTAAATGTCTATGTCAACTTATTGTCAGGTTATGTTCTTAAGAATTTGCTTTTTTTTGTCCCCTTCAAATGTCAGTCTTGAATTAAAATTGGTGCACAATATTAAGTTATGTACCCAAATCTTCACTACAAGATAAACCTTAGTGGCAAGTGGATTGACACTGATTTGCAAATTAAAAAGGTATTTGAGAGCATTTCTTTCCTCTGATATTGGCATTTGGTGCATACAGGTGGGCACTGTCAGCCTGACCAAGTTGAAAACCATTTGGACATAAATATTTGCATGGCTGGATTGTCAATATGTGTTGGAGATAAACCAAATGTCTTAAATTTCCTTTTCTTTCTGAAAAAGAAAGAAGGAGAATGTTCCAGGGGCACTGCTATGTTAGTCATCTTAATATCTATTAGTTTCATAAGGAAAAATTATGTCCTTTCCTGCATATTGAAATGAAATGCACAAATCCATGAGATTCATTGACACTGGTGGAGCTGCACTCACTGACATGAGGGCTGGATTCTAATGTAAGGGCTACATCTCACTTACACAGTGTAGTAGCAGTAGTATTATTACTGCTATTGCATTATATCAAATATGACTGGCAGCTCCCCATGGATGTAGAGTTCCTTCATCATTTGTGATTAATGCAGGAGACAGAAAGGATCTCGTTTATAATGTTTCTGTTGGCTCTGTTTACCTTAGTTACAAGATTTTTTTTGGTTCACTTCTTTCCAAGTTACTAAATTGCTGTTGTTCCTATACATTCATGTCAGAATTAATAAACTGTGGTGTTACCATTCCTCCATTTAATAGAGTTTTCACAGCAAATTAATATACTTCTGTGCTACTAAGCTTATTCAATTTAGACACCAAATTCTGCTGTGAACTTTAATGAGCTTAGCAGGCAGGATCCTGCAGGGAAAGTTGGCAGGGCACTGCATGGAGCCCTGTGTTTGTTTGATTCTGGCAAGTAATTTCTCCATCTCTCACCCAACATCTGCCCATCTTGCATAGTCAGCTAGCAAATTCCTTGCCTGGTATGGCCAGTGCCAGCAGTGCACTGTTGGAGCTGGCAGTTATTGGAAGACTGAATGGGGGCTTGGAACTGTGCTAAGACTATGCTATAAAAACAGGCAGCTTAGCAATGATAAAGGAGTATGTGGGAGAAGGACACAATGCTAGATGTTCTCTTTCTTTTCAGAGTGCCCCATATTGCTCCCGTAAATAGGTCAATATCATAGGATGTTTAAGGATGAAGTTTCCCTTTCAGGGGGCTGCCCTGAAAGCAGGTTTGAACCCAGCAGGTGTCTTCACACACATGCTTTGGATTCACATTGCTGCTTTAAACTTGGATGGAACAGTCTCAAAATTAGACAGACATGCAGCATTCAGTCATTGTGAGCTATCATTGTTTCATCATTTTTGCTCCATCTAAGTGTTAATTGTTGCTGTTGGTTTTGTCTTTAAATAGTAGTTTCAGTGTATGCATCTGTATTCCAGACAGCAAGACTGAGAAAGAGGCAGGAGGTTTTACTCTGTGTGCATAAATGCTCTGAACACCTCAGTACAGTGTCTACATTGCTGAACAATGCATTATCTAAGCTGTGATTTGACATGATCACTGTCAGTTACACAAAATCCAATATAAACTCATTTTCTCTTATTTTTTAACATTTTTTGTCTGCTCTTTTTAGCACCCCTGGCATAGAAGACAGATTAGAAGTGAAATATTAACAGGAATTTTGTGCCAGAAAAGCTCAACTCAAGGGAATGTGCTGGGTAATCCAGTTTTAATTTCCCCAATTTCTAATGTGTCACATGATACCTGGTCAGTCAGCAACTTTCAACCCAGTAGTCTGCTTTGCATTGACAAGGACATTTAAACTGCTTTAATGTTAAAAGAAGAAATAGTTTGCCTAATTTAACTGACAAGTGCCAAGTTTTTCAGCATGCAGTGGATAAAAATTACTGTGATTTGTAAGTCTCCAGTGAAATCCCTATGCTTTTCCCACAAGCTTTAGGGAAGTTGTTGATGTGGTAAAAAGCTCCAGGTTTTGATCCCACTATAGTTTCTAGTTAAGTCTTATTTTAGTTATGCCCAAGCTTATTGTGGTTTTATCATCCAGACAGGATGTTTGCCATATCACAATGTGCTTAGACAATCCAATAACAAATTGGGTCATGGCACTACTGGTGTAGTACTGAAGTCTAAAGTTTTTGTAAAAAATTCTGTTATATTAAACTATGATTGGCTAAAATAAACCTAGAGACTACTTTGGATCTACAATTAAAATGATGTTCTGTACTTCATAAAGATTACAAAAACTGAAAAGTGCATATATCAGATGTATATCAGAATTATAAATACCTCAATCACAGTTAATACAATTTACACACAGCACCAGCTTTGGTAATGGTGGATCAATATGATACTTGGCAATGAAAACTGGGCATTCAAGCTAGGAGGGAGGTCATCTCTTTTTTGAAAAGCCCATTTTTTTCTCTCCCATCTTCCTAAATGAAGCACTTGAATCTTCTTCTGTTGGGCTGTAGGCCAACTCCGTTCTGCAGAATATTGGTCTGTTTTAATGTGTCCTAGAAGTGGCAGGGAACTCCAGGATTATTCAGAACAACAACATGAGAAAGAATGGCAGTGGACTACTGCATTTAGTACAGTGTTGCACAGATGTGACCTGCAAAACAATCTGCATATTCTTGTACTATCTGGTGGAGCAATGGTGGACTGGGTTTGGCTGGGATGAAGTCACATCGTCAGCTTCCTTCGAGCAGGTCGCCTGGTGCATTTGCACTTAGGATTAAAGTGTTTGGCTATTTTGTTTTGTTTGGCTAGGATAGCTGTGTTTTGGCTATTGCTGAACACGTTTTGCAGTATCAAGTTTTTCTTACTCTCTTCCCCCACCCTCCCAAGCAAGTGAGCAACAGGCTGGGAGGAAACATATCCAGGAGAGCTTACCCAAATTGACCAAAGAGTTATTCTGTGTCATATGATATCACAGACAGCATTAAAACTCAGGGAAGAGGGAAGGAAGCAGGAATTGCAGAGTTAGGGCATTTGACTTTCCAAGCAGTTCTTGTGCGTGCTGAGGCCCTTCCTACCAGGAAATGGCTGGACATCTGCCTGATGATGGGAAATAGTGAATTAATGCACAGTTTTGCTTTGCTTGCACACACAGTTTTCTTTTTTTTTCTTATTAAACTATCATTATCTTGATTCACAAGTCCTTTTGCCTTCCTTCAATCTCCCCCACCCACATCCCTTCTGAGAGGGGATGGAGGAAAAGGCAGGGTCAGTATTTGCTGCTGACTGGGGTCAGTCCACCACAACTGGTCTTTTAGAATAGGAAAGTTATGGTTGTTATTAGAGGGAGAATATATTGGGCAAGAGCAGGGAACCTTGCACATTCCCTTTTTCCTAACATACCTTTTATCATGCTTGCAATATTAATCCTGTTTCCAAACACAGTGGCTGGCTTGGGACCCAGTTTAAGAGAACTGCATTTATATGTCTGCTTCTTAATGTCCTCTGGGTTGTCACTGCAACTGATGGTGACCTATGGGCCATGCTCAGTCATGCAAACATGGACACCCATTGCCATCTGAAATGCTGTGAGATATCTTGCCTGGTCTCTCACCACTGGTCCAGAAGAGCTTGAGTGTGTCATGAGTCCTATGTTGTATCTGCCACTCCCACATGCCTGTGCTATCTCAAACACTACATACCTACCTGAAAGTGTCTGAATGTTGTCACAACCCAATATAAGCAGAGAGGAAGATGATATTAGCTCACTCTAAAGCAGAATGGCTGAGCAGGTGAATTGCTCTCTAGTCTCTGCTGACATTGCTGACCAGAGGTGTCATGCAAGTGGATGCCTACAGACAGGTATCTGATGGCACCTGAGACACTCCGAGGTACCCAGGACTATTCAAGAACCTATGGCATAGAACTTCTAGGAGTTATGTGAGTCTTGGGAGTGGCAGCTGGAGGAAAAGCAGAGCGCACTAAGTGTCTTAGAATCACAGAGTGATTGAATGGGACAATTTTCAATAAATCAGGTTGCTCAAAACCCCATCCAGCCTAGCCCTGACCACTCCCAGGGAGTCTTGTGCCATTGGAGATGACATTCAAGCAACTGATCTGAGATTCCTAAATCCTGACTGATTACAATGGAATCTTAATCACTGAAAGCAGAGGTAAACAAGGATTTGTAGGCAGTGAGTCTGTGGGTCTCAAACTGAGTATCACCTGGTAAGGGCAGGATAACTGTGCACAGGGTGGTTAGGTTGTTGGTGCCATTTCATGTGCAATTCTGCCTCATTTCCAGCTGCTGCTCCAGGCAAGCACCACCATCCCACAGGTTCTGAGCAACAGCTGCCAGCCCCATGAAGATGTCTCAGCTATCTGTGGGTGTTGCAAATAACACTGACATCTCTGAATAGGCAACTAACTCAAGCCTCAAGATTCATTCAAACAGTCTATCAAACAAAAAAGGAAACTCCAACACTGACGTGTTTTGAAATGCTATGCTTAGAATCTACATAATTACAGATAATAGAGGTAAAATGTCATTTGACTATACTTGCTGTGATAGCCTAAACTGGAGTCATCATATAATCACCAATAACTGAAGGAAAACATCTATTTTCCTAAACCTGAGATCTATAAGTGATGCCAAAAGAGACAGTAAAAAAACCACCAAAAAAGACCCAAACCAAATCTACTGTGAACTTCATAAACAAAACTGGAAACAAACTGATCCCATGAAACAGATAAACTATTCATGTAATGAGGGGATGTTAATTTGATGATATGACAAAACAGACTGACAGCTCCCTGGCTGAGTGTCTGAGCTTTTCAATTAAAAAACTTCAGAGTTCAGGTTATTAAGCTCTTTTTTTTTTACAGAGTGGGGCACACTGGTCTGATGCACTTCCCCAGGTTCATTCCCTCCTTGCATTACGGAAAAATTGGTTACATCTTCACATTTGCATTTACATGACACTTAGTTGTTGTCCTTTTTATGTGTGTTGTTCGCTGTGCAAACATAGCTATTCTACCTTTTCTAAATGCATAATCTCCCCCTTTTTTTCTCCCTGGAGCATCTGTAATAGTTTCTGGAGTTGATGACCCTCAGAGCTTTGTCACATCCTCACAGGGTAACACTTAGAAATGGTTGCTTGAACTCTTCAAATGAATTTAAGTGCAAACTGAACCATGGAAACCAACAGCAATTGTTCCAGTCTAAGACACCTGTGGAAAGAGGAGAATGGATCTGGTTTACTCTGTTCCACACATATTCACCTACTATGTGTTGGAGAGCACAGTAATGAAGAGGTGAACAGTGCTAGCACACTGCTGCTGTAGGAGTCTGTGAGTATGTGACTACATCTTAGACTCTCTGTTAACAATTCATACATTTCCTGGAATGACTTGACTGGGAAAGATAAAAATCACAGACCCTGGCAATCTATAATATCACAAAATCTTAATAAAAAGCAAAGGTATGGATCTTCAGAGAGTAAACTGGTAAATTCCAGCAATGTAGAATCATATAACTGTAGAATCATTTGGTTGGAAAAGCCCACTAAAATCACTGAGTCCAACCATTAACCCAGCACTGCCAAGTCCACCACTTAATCATGTCCCTGTGCACCAACCACATCTACATGTCTTTTAAATACCTCCAAGGGTGGTGAGTCAACCACACCCCTGGGCAGCCTGTTCCAATCTTTGACAACAATTTTGGTGGAGAGATTTTTCCTAATATCCAGTCTAAACCTCCCCTGGCACTACTTGAGGCCATGTCCTGTTGCTTGTTAATAGGAGAAGATGCCAATGCCATCTCATTACAACCTCCTTTCAGGTAGTTGTAGAGAGGGATAAGGTCCCCCTGAGACTCTTTTTCTCTAGGATAAACACCCCCAGCTCCCTCAGCCACTCCTCATATACCTTACTCTGTAGACCCTTTCCCAGCTCCATTGCCCTTCTCTAACCATGCTCCAGCACCCAATGTCCTTTTTGAAGTGAGAGGCCCAAAACTGAACATAGGATTCAACGTGCACCCCCAGCAGTGCTAAGTGCAGGGAACCATCACTTCCCTGGTCTTGCTGACCACACTATTGCTGATACAAACCAGGATGCCATTAGCCTACTTGGCCACCTGAGCTTACTGCTGGCTCATAATCAGTTCCTGTCAACCAGCACCCCCAGGTCCTTTTCTGCTGGGCAATTTTCCAGTCACTCTACCCCAAGGCTGTAGCACTGCAAGGTGTTGCTGTAGCCCAAATGCAGGAGGAATATATCCATGGAGTTACACTAACAAACATCAGTTATGATCTGCCTGGAGTCTAGTATCTTTCACCAGTGGTACACAAAAATGGTGCTAAATACAACAAAAAACCCCTACAGATCAACAAGCTTATATTTAAAGAGAATTTCAAGAGACTGTTGTAACTGTAACTGCAATTACTGTTTCATGTTCTCCTTTGCAAATCCATCTGCTGTTTCTTGCCTTATAACCTAACTGAAAATCTTGCTGGGCACAGCTCCTATTTCTACCTATGAGCTTATTTCCAGCCATATTTCAAGACGAAGTATAATGATGTAGTGATCCATCATTGGAACTCCTAGCTGATATTAATACTACAATTACAGATTGTTCCTAATTAAGAGTGAAGACAAATCATTTGAATAAGCCACAGATCCCAAAAAGGAGGAGCAGATGAAGATAAAACTCTAGTTAAACTTAGAAGATACTTGTACTTTCCAAAGAAAACAGCCAAAAATTGAGGCTAATAGTGACTAAAAGTGAGGAGTTTCCTTTCTACCTTGCAACAGACAGATCAGGTCTCGGTCCAAGGTGCTTTAAAAATAGCTGTGATGATGAATGACTAAAGCCTGTGTCTGTAAAAGAAAACCTCACAGAAACCTAAGGAGCTTGTACCAACGCACAACAGATTCTCAGAAAGATGATTCTTCAGGAAATACTGAGAAAACTCACTGTTTAAAATGCAATTATGGGAAGAATATATGTTTGTACAAAGGAGTTTGGCCTCAGAATGATGCATCTAATTGAGCTGAAGGGAGGAGTAAAGCAAGACAAGTAAGGTGTTCCTCACAGGAGAACATTGAAATGGAGGCTGATAGCACACAACAATCGTGTTTCTCATTTGCTCTCTTAACCTTGGAGACTCAGTAAAGAATAGAATGCATGATGTATTAGACCTAGTCTTTGTCACTATCCTGCTTGAAAAGACAGCAGCAGATAAGCTATTTAATCCAAATGTTTCCTGTGCTGCTTTCAAGGCAGAAAATTCATTACCATGACTCTGAAACCATTTATTTATTCAAATACCACTTACAATGCAAAGTTAACATTTTCACTTTGTGACCATGTGAACACAGAAACAGCCACCTCAAGGAGATCTAGGTGCCATAACCTGCTTTATGGCTGACTTCCCAATTGACAC
>NW_008665251.1:138728-158835 GCF_000695815.1 Acanthisitta chloris | reverse complement strand
TCTTTCCCTCAAGAAAATGCAATGAATATATCTTAAATAATAATAATAATCAGATTTTACCCTGTCAGATTGTGTGCTTTTGATGAAAACTAGAAAATATTTTTACTCTGAAATGTTATATCGATATACTCCTGGTTCATCCAGGAATCACAGCCTATAAAGGAGAAGAGGGACCTGAGACACAAAAAGCATGAGTCAATGGCACAGCCCAGCAGATGTGTGTCATCTGAAGCTGGAAACCCAAATTAGTTCGAGTCTGAGCTTCCACAGGAGACACTTTCATGAACATTTCATCGAATGATCATTTTTTTTGTTGAAACAGGCTCAGGAGTTTTATTTATTTGTTTATTTGTTTAAATGTTTTACTCACATTGGTTGAATTGTTGACCAGAGAGGCTATAGATATAAACATTCATCCACTGCAGACCAACTTGTCTTTTTGGAGTGGAATTGGTCATTTAGATGTGAAATGTATTTCCTTCCACTAATCCTCTAAGCCATTCAATTCATTATTTTAAAATAGAATTTAATTTTCACTTTCTTTTGCTGCACCATATTTGAAGCTATTGATCTAAAACTTCACTATTTTTCTTACCTTCCTCCTTTCTGGTTTTGATAGATCCCAAATACCAGGGGGACACCAACTCAGTTCTAAAAATAGTGTTTATTGGGGTATAATTCCATTGACATTTTTTGGCTGTAAATTACCTGTAGAACATTTTATTCCCTGATGCTTTTTCTACCAAGAGTCAACATTGCCTCTTCACCTGTACTGAGAAAAATAATGCTAGTGTTGCTGTGCAGCAAAGATTTTCTCTATTCAGTCACAGCCTCTCTGTCTCAGAACCAGGAGGCTCTGTGCTATGGATGGATTATTTGCCCAAAGAGTGGTTTCTGACATGGGCTCCTAGGGTAGATTTGGTGGTGTTTTTTGGAAAGCAAGAGCTAATGGCACAGTAGGCACTTCAGTGCTGTGGTATAAAGAATTGAGACTAGAGAGTTAGAGAGAAAAAATTACATTGTAGGTGGGATCCACCTCTGAAAAATAATGGCTAATTAATGTCTCCTACTAAAATTCTTTCTTGTGAGGTTTAAGTCTTTGGGCATTGGTGCTACCTTCTATGTTGTATACTTGGTTACTAGTTATAATTCACATTTGATTAGAGCAGTGCTTCAGGAGAATGAAAACCAAATTAATGCACCAGCTCTAACATTTTAAATGCATCCAGATACAGATTTCAGAAAGGAGAAGGCTGGATTTCCTTACATGGTACTAAACAGGGAAACCAAGAGCTGAATTCCTGTATAGATGTACCAACCCACTGGATATCACACCTTAGTACACAGTGAGCAGGTTTGGCACATAGAATCATTCCTCTCCCATCAAGATATGAAATGCAAAAAGCAATTTTCATGGAAAGGGATTTCCCTTACCTGGAGATATCTCTCTTGAGAGTGAAGATGTTTGCTTTAGGATAGGCACATCATGTGTATGTTGCTAGAATCAAATGGAACAAGTCACAGCCCAAGTGCTGGAACAGCTCCCCAGGGAAGTGGTCACAGCACAAAGCCTAAGAGAGTTCAAAAAGTGTTTGGACAATGCTCTCAGGCACATGGTGTGATTCCTAGGGATTTCCTGTGTAGGGCCAGGACTTGAACTTGATGATCCTCATGGGTCCCTTCCAACTCTGAATATTCTGTGATTCTGTGAAGTAGGGCAATTTTACTTGCTGAAATCATGTAACTTAGAATCCGTGAAACACCACAGCAGAACATATCAGCAAGCCATTTTTTAAGATGGTTGCAGAATGATGCTGCTGCTTAATTTTGTTCCTTCTGTATGTTTTTTTGTGGCAGATTTTCTTCCTAATCTATCAGCACCTATGGAATGCTCAGTTCCAAGTCCCAAGCAACTTAGTCTTCTATAGAATATCTAAACTGAAGCACATTGCTCTTTCTGCATAAAATCACATGCAGACATTATCATGTTTTCAAAAAGAGCTCAAAGAAGTGAGCAGGACAGAGACTTGAAAGCAAGGTAGAGAACATTAGTATATATCTCACAAACACATAGGGATTGAAAAGAATCTCTGCCTTAAATGCTTGAAAATAAATTTCTGATTCATTAAGAAAAAAAGTACATGAGCCCAATAAGGATTCTCAATTAATAGTCCTGAAAACCCAGAGTAAATCTCAGTCATTAAACTCATGTAATGTCTCTGCACCTAATTATGATTTTCTTAGAATTCCTCTTAAATTTATATCTCACATTATCTGAACTTAATGGCCCTCTTATAATTGAGGAGATGTAAACATAGCCTTAGACCCATGCATTGGATAAAACCTCAGTGAGGAAACTTCTAGTCCATGTGCAATGTAAGCAATAAAGCAACACTGTGCTGAACAGAGTGGAGGAGAATGCCAACACCTGGAGAACCACTAAAGCTGCAGTTGTATATATGTATCTCTAAAACTGCAGTTATAGATAGATAGATAGATAGATAGATAGATAGATAGATAGATACCTATCCTCAGAATCACAGAATCATGGAATATTCAGAATTGGAAGGAACCTTTAGGATCATCAAGTACAGCTCCTGATTACCTCCTGTATCTATAAATAAATATATATATGGGGAATGTATACATACATTCAGATATACATACCTCTTTTACTTACTTTCCAAATACTGTTATTCATGTTGTCACAGTTTAACCCAATCAGCAATCAAGCCCCACAAAGCCACTCCCCAACCAGCAGGATCAGGTAGAGAATCAGAAGGGTAAAAGCTATAAAACTCATGGGTTGAGATAAAGACAGTTTAATAGGGAAAGCAAAAGCTGCACACACATGCAAAGCAAAACAAGGAATTAATTCACTGCTTCCCATGGGCAGGAGGTGTTCAGCATCTCCAGGAGAGCAGGGACCATCAAGTGCAACTGTTTCTTGTGATGACAAACATCATCACTCCAAATGTCCCCCTGTTCTTCCCTCTTTATATACTGAGCATGATGTCATATGCTATTGAATATCCCTTTGGTCAGTTTGGGTCCCCTGTCCCAACTGTGTCTCCTCCCAGTCTTCCATGAGCCTCCAACTTCCCTGCCAGTGTGGCAGTATGAAAAGCTGAAAAGGCCTTGGCTCTCTGTGAGCTCTGTTCAGCAATAATAAAAGACTCTCTGTATTATTGACTCTATGTTCAGCACAAATCCAAAACATAGTCCCATACTAGCCACTGTGAAGAAAATTAACTCTATGCCAGCCAAAACCAGCACACATGCTGACTACAATGTCCTAAGAGGAACAGGAAGAAAAATAAAAATTTTAAAAACCCCAAGAAAAATAAAAAGAAGAAGAAAAAAGAGATTTTTTTTCTAAATTTATTTTATTATTAAAATTATACCGTCCTACCTTACTAATTTTTTTAACCTTCCCTGACAATTTAATGAAGTAAGCATATTTTTACTGAAAATCAACCTAGAAGGAGCCTCATGTAGGCAGCATGCTGGAGCCTGAATTTCTAAGGTGGACAAAGCTCATATGCACAAGTGTCAAAGCTTTATCACCTGAGCAGAAGAGCTTTTGGATAACCCAGATTCCTGTTATCCATTTTATGGATGCCAGACCCACTAATATTTCATTTTCTTCTGCAACTCATTTAAAAAATTTATGTTCAACATCCTTCTGGATGTATCTGCTTAATAATGAGGATTCCATGGCAAACCTGGAAAAATTGTCTTAGTGCTGTATCAGCCTATTAAAAATTAGCCTTGTGAATTAGGTAACTTCAGTCCCACGTTAATGCCCTAAGTGCAGGTGGGTGTTAGGGCTCTGTGAAAAGGGGGAGGGGGCAAGTGATGTAGAGAAAAAGCTGCAATATCTAAAAGCAACAAAACTAAAAATGCAAATGTGCAATCACAAAGGCTTTTGTTTCGCTATTGAGAGATCCTAGCAGGATTTGTGTTCCCAACAAAAGAGCTGCCTGTAGGATAAATGATCCTGGAGAGACAGCTGTTTCAGGTGAGAAGAAAGAAAAATGGCAGCAAGGTACCAGCAATGAAAAGACACCAGAGAAAAGAAGAACCCAAGCTAAGATTTTCAAAGGAATAAAGTAAAGCAAGACCCTAGTGCCTGTTTGGTTCTGTTGGATTTTTGCCCCTGTGGTGGGACATGAAGATCCTTAAAAGAAAGGTGAAACAAGAGATTCCCAACTTGTTAGGATCTCCACAAGGGAAAGTGAAAATGCAATCCATATACCTATAAGAACAACCCCAGTAAGGCCTTGTTCAAGATGAGGAGGCAGGAATCAGTGTCTACAGGGCACTCCACTGTCCCTCCACTGCTGGTGAAGGTTTCAGGCTTCAAATCCTAATGCCATTTGCCTTTGGTTCAGCTGCTTGGAACACAATTGAATGGGGCATCAAATCTATTCCAGATAGATCCCATCCCACATTGCGTAACCCTTCTTTGCCAGCTGTGAGACTATTCAACATGCTCTAGTATGTCTGACATCAAGCTAGAGCAAGAAAATTAGAAAACTCAAAAGAAAGCATTCCATGACTCCCTTTTCTTACTGAGAAAGGAGTGAAAGAGGAGCCACATTGCAAATGACCATCATGTAAAATTTTGTTAATGGTGGTAAAGTCACATGGAGTGAGCAATGAGAACAGTTTGTCCTTTCTATACTTCTGTGTCTGAAGTTATTGCTACTTGTCCACTTCAGCTGGCTCCTGGTTAGAGCTAAAGAAAGAACTGGTACTAGTGGTAAACTGTGAGTGAGCAGCATAGAAATGAAAACAGTTTCTGTTTCAACTCAGTGGGAAGATGTCAAGCCATTTTAATAAATTAGTCTGGATTCTGACTATGTTTCTCAGGTGAGGAGCAGTATTCTATGCTTGACAACGTTGCAAAAGGATCTGGGAGGCCTCTAATAAAATCTTTAATCTGTTGACAGGAGAATCTCATTAGCCAGTTCATTAACATGGTTTATACAATTCCATGTCCATGCCTGCATCAAGACAAAGATATGCCTGCATTACTACTTCTACTTTTACTACTTAAAGTTGGCCTTTCCATGAGTTCCCAGTGGATGTTCTCACAAGTAGTATTTTTGACACAGTACTTGACACTGTGCTACAGCCAATAAATTCAGGCTAAGTTACTTCAGTGTTCAGTAGATTGTAATATTTTTGATGGAAGATGGGAAATTATATCCTGCAGGCTGAGGCATGGGTTCAGAGTGACATTAGATGGTTATCATTTTCTTGCACAAATCAGGAATGAGATAGGTGAGACTCACAAATTTGAGATGGAGAACTTCGTAAGATGTCAAGAGCTTCTCAATAAATCTGTGGGTGGAGCTTAGAGAAGCACAGTGATGGATGGTTTCAGATTGTCTTTTAGGTATATGTGATCTGTTCAACAGTGCAGACTCCTTCCACAGAGCTCAATTCTATAAGGTGAAGATGGAGTTTGGCTTAACTATAGACTTAAAGGATTTAGTTGCAGCATAAGCCTTTCTTCGCAGCCATCAGAGTCTATGCATTTCTTTTTAATAAACACCATGATCAGGGAAGAGAATGGGGTGAGAGGATAAATTGAAAGCAAATGCTACTCTACAGTGTTAAATACACACCAGAATCTTCATTCCAACCCAGAATTAAACTACGGTCTCCTCGTTAGAGCCTGGTTCAAGCAAATTTTGGAATTTATATACATTTATGCATTTTCATAGTCAAACAGAGGCACCTTTTTTTTTGGGAGCAGAAGAATTTTGTCAGATGCCTGGCCTAATTCTATAACTCTCTGTAGATCTTCTAGGGATTGTGGAGAGACTGCACTCCTCGTAAAGGTGCTGTTAGTTTAACTTCCAACATAAGACAGGATGAATTAGGGTCACGGTGAATTTGGTAGATCTCACAGCAAGACTTTCTTTTGACTCTCAGTTCCATGCCAGAAAGGCTTGCTGATGAAAGCAGAGGTCAAAGATTCACAGAGGGATATCAGTGAAGATCATTTCTTCTTTCAAACATGTATCTTTAAACACAAACAGATTCTTTGAGTGTCATAAGATCAGCTTAGCTACTGTTCATATAACCACAGGTACAGTGCACTGTTTCACACCCCTTTTTCTCATTTCTTTAAATTCCTGTAGCATAGCAGAATATTTATCCTAAAGCAGTTGTAAGCTGTTTACTTCTAGATGTGGATTTCTGCAGTTTCTGGCTATGTTTTGATTTGGAATCCATTTCTAATTACATGCTTGCTAAGGAAATTCTTGATGAGTAATTTCTTTCACTTTTGTTCAACACAGAATATTTATATATTGTCAAGATGAAGATAGATGTCTATGGTTTTCTCTACCTACACTCAGGGGAAAAAAAAACTCAGAAAAAAAAGGTATAACTTCCTGATTTTGCTTTTTTAGCTTGTGGGGCCCAGAGACCTTTTATAAGTGGGAAACCTAGAGCATTGATCTTGTGGTCTTGTGACCTGGTTGGACAGGGAGAAGGGAAAAAAGTAGATTTGAACACATTGTGCTGAACACGTGAAAGTTGGATGCAATACAAAGAATTCCATTTCTGTTGCACAGTGCAAATGGCTCAGCTGAGTTCACTTACTGCAGTACTAACATTATCAATTGACACAAACTAGTGTTTTGTACACAGGCACAGACTTGTGGTGGTGAAGGAAGTGCTAGAACATCTAACAGAGTTGAGAGCTTTGGCTTTTCAACACTTTTGTGATTTCTAGACCAACTTGATATCAGCATTTACTTTAAAAACAAAACCTGTTTTCTCCTTAACTTACATTCTCCCTCCCCCTTAAGGATGCAAGAGTTTTAACTAGGGCCAAAGGAAAACTATGTGCCCTTTACCTTTCCTCATGAATGTATATGAGTATCTAAAGGCAGGTGCCAAGAAGATGGACCCAGGCTCTTTTTGGTGATGCTGACCAGTACGACAACAGGCAATGGCTGGAAAATGATGCACAAGAAATTCCACCTGAATTTGAGGAAGAACTTCTTTACTGTGTGAGTGACTGAGCACTGGAACAGATTGCCCAGAGAGGGTGTGGACTCTCCCTCACTGGAGACACTCAAGAACCACCTGGACAAAATCCTATGCCATATGCTCTAGGATGACCCTGCTTGAGCAGGGAGCTGGACCAGATGACTCAGTGTGATCCCTTCCAAGCTTATCCGTTCTGTGATTCTGTGAAAACATCTCATAGAATCATAGAATGGATTGGGTTGGAATAGACCTTAAAGATCATCTTCTTCCAACCCCCCTGCCATGGGCAGGGACTCCTTTCAATAGGCTATGTTGCTCAAAACCCCATCCAGCCTGGCCTTGAACACTTCCAGGGATGGGGCATCCACAACAGCTCTGGGCAACCTGTGCCAGTGCCTCACTACACTCATAGTAAAGAATTTCTTCCGAATATCTGATCTAAATATGTCCTCTCTCAGTTTGAAGCCTATTCCCCCTTGTCCTGTCACTACATGATCTTGTCAATAATCTCTCTCCAACCTCAAGGGAGTGATTGCAGTTCCAGGCTGTGTGTGAACCATGGCAGAGAAGTAGTTAATTCAGCAGGTCTTGAAATCTGACTGCAGTAAACAGTTGAATCTCTAAATCTGTACCAATATATGGGTTAGATATAGGGAAAGGAGAGCCTTTTGTTTTGTTTTGCTTTGTTCTGTTTTGTAGTGGCAGCGTGTTTGTGACTCATGAATTTTGTTTGGTAGAATTGCTTTCATAATTTAACCTTGCCAAAAGTGGCTGTGCCTCTTAGTAGTTTTTCATTATAAAAGATACTCTGTGTCACCCTTAGATAGTCTCAAGCCAATAAAAAGAAACTGATTATTACATTTTTTTTTTGTCAAATGGAAGAAAAAATACCCAATGTGCTATAATAATAATGGCAATAATAAAAGATACTGACGATACTTAGGGA
Source organism: Acanthisitta chloris (assembly GCF_000695815.1). Classification (NCBI taxonomy): domain Eukaryota; kingdom Metazoa; phylum Chordata; class Aves; order Passeriformes; family Acanthisittidae; genus Acanthisitta; species Acanthisitta chloris. The sequence continues at coordinate 150,875 of NW_008665251.1, read as the reverse complement.
TCAGCTGAATAAGCCTGTTGACTGCACTATTTTTTGGGGGGGATGTTTCATATCCCCTTTTGATCACACTGTTGGAATGTAATGTATTCTGCCTTCCAGATGACACATTACTTTTAACTGTTGTGTACAATATAGGCTAATAACATCTCATGGCTTTGCAATTGGAAGTTGTTCTTTGATGCACTGACAGTGATATGAGCACTCCTGCAAGTTATTATTTTTGGAACAATGGAGAGAGAGTTGGAAATTTTGCAATCAGTGACAAATTTTCAGTGACAATCATTATATATTGCCAGTGCTGAAGTCAATAGGAGAATTCTAGAAATAATGCTTTACTCTTTGTATGAAAAGCATATGACCCATCATGAACATCTTCAGGCAAATAAGTGGTGATTTAAGGCACTTAACAAAAGTTCATTTGTCTCTTAGGTTTTTGATAATGAGGACAGGAATTGTAATTACAGGAATGGGGAAATTTTTGAGTACATAGGAGATTTGAGATAGAAATTGCTTGTTGGAGTATTTTTTACTGTACTGTTGCACTTCAGTTGTACTTTGAAGTTACATCAAGGGCATCCAGGGTGTGCAGATAGGCAGTATCTGTCAAGTCCTAATATTAAGAAATGAATCACAGAAATATGCTATTACTTAGAACAGATGTTTTAATGCTACTATTATAAATGTAAAGAATTAGAGCCCCTAAAATTAATAAATGTCAATAAAGAATGCCATTAAGATCATGAACCTCAGCATAAAAATAAAATACAGATAAACAGTCCCTGATTGTATTAGCAGCTTTCTGGTCATTCTTTCACACTGTAAGTCAGTTAACACCCTTCCCATCTATAAATGAGTCCAGTGTCTAAAAAGGAGGAATGACAGATCCAAACATTTGGCATATCAGTTCCTTTTAGGTGATCAATAAACTCAATTTAGGACATTTTGGTGTCACCTTCACATCATCTAACAAAAGGCAATATTTTGACTAGATAAATCTCTCCATGTACCTTGCACCAGTCTCCAAAGAGGGAACATGTTCGTCAACCAGATGTCTCTATCTGTTTGGGATGTCTTTCCAAACAGCACTCTGTTTCACACATGTGTTTAACTTCTGCTCTGTAGATCTTCAGCACTACAGATACCCTGTCAATATTTCTGAATGAGTTTCTCTATGTCATCTCTTCCATTTTATACCCCTAAATTACACCTCACATTATCCTGTTTTTCTCCTACAAGAGGCTGCATAGAAAGTGTATCAAGCCATTAGGTAATTTCCAAGGCACATTAATTATCAGGGTGTAAGAACAGCCTCACAAGTGCCAATATTCGAAGTTGAGTGGTGTGCTTGGAGGTGTCCCAGTGCTCTTGAGGAAGGTCAAATAGCACAAAATAATGTAAATGAGAATGCTTTTCACTAAATAATTATTCTCCATAATGTTCCATAAAAGGAACACAACTAGATACCCTGGATCCAAAGAAGATTTCAAACATCAGAATGTCAGAAGCAGACATACCAATCTTGCCAGCAAACACAAGTGAGGTCCCTTTAGAGTTATCCTTCAAACAGTAGCCTTTGTAATAAATGGAATCGAAATCAGACTCAGGTTGGAGTTTAGGCTCTCTTCAGAGTCAGAAAAAGAAAGCTTCATCAGTTTGCATCAAATTCACAGTATGAAACTTCTGGTGATTGCAGTGGTGGGACATTTTAAATTCTTAGAAGCTAAAACTGAAGCCACATTTCTCCTGTGGGGTTTGGACTGCCGCAGCCTAACGTCAGCAGTCAGCACTGTGCCAGCCTGGAGCAGCTGCAGAGGAGTTCTTTCACTCTCAGGGTACAAACCCCAGTGACTGTTAATCAGGCCAGCACGGGAGTGCACAGCACTAGCTGCCTCCAGGTACTGCTCAGCAGTGGGAGAATGCACTTCCCAAGGAAGCTTCTTTGGAATGGGATGCAGGTAGAAACCCAAACCCATCTCTTTCCTGGTTACCTCTCTGAGTGGAAAAATACTTCAGATATCTCTCTCTTCTGGCCAGAATTTTCTCTAATCTAGGGTCCAGTGCAAGTTCTGCACAAAGACACAGCTGTTCACTTCTTTGCCTTCAGGCATATTGCAACGTTTTATTTTTTTAAGGGCTCATCCATCAAAACACAGACAGTCGTAGATGTGACTATCTTGGCAAGTCGGTCTGATCATTACAAAAGGGGAGTGGGAGATGAAGACAGCTGTGTATTTTAGAGCTAGGGACGGGAATTTTAGTTATCATTTGTTTCTTCACTTTTACTGGCTATTTCAAATGGTATGAAGATTGCAACATCTTCATTCCCAGAAAAATATCAATTCTGTAAAGCCTCAAATTTCAAAGAATTACTTTTGAATCCAGATATCATTCCCAGTTACTATACAAAGGATATTAGTGCTGGAATTAAACTACAGAATGACATCAACCAAATTAATTTTCTCCCCTTCAATCTCTTGTATCTTTTCTGTAGTATGAATGGAAATTAATTTCCTATGAAACGGGAATGGCTGTGAGAAATATTGAAGCAATTAATTACTGTTGATTTTGTTCTTCTTGACCAAGACATTTATATTTTCTTAACACTTAATTGACGCAGAGTCTTGAAGTAATGGGATAAGAAGAAGCTGAAGTGATATTATGTAGAATTGGATTACACTTTCCTTCTTCCTCCACATCATCCGGAACGTTTGCTCACATTTTAAAACAGAATTTCACAAAGTTAAAATTTAGAGATTATGATATGCATATCCTTAAGAAATAAGTGCTGATTGTACTCAGACATCAATGAAAGACAGAGATGCCAAAAACACTAAATCTGCATTAAGTGTAATAAATAATGGTTGAAGTCTATGTCTGACTTTTAAACAGTAGTCAAAAAATATCAGACCTTCAAAGGCTCCTCATGAACTTTCCTTTGTTACCATTGCATACTGAAATTAAAAAGTAAGTTTTCAATATATCCTTCACAGCACTGTCAGCACATTCAAATAAAATCACCTTATCTCAATTTCTTTCACAGCTGATTTTTCCTTTAATCACAAGACCATCTGAAGTACAGTGTGCATACACATGCTCATATTTGCACGTCTGTATTCTTCATGCTAGAAAAAATAGCAACACCTCTGTTCTCATCCAAGCATTATAAACCACTGTCATCAAGCAGCTCTCCACAGCTAGTGGTATTACAGCCTTTGGTTTAATAGCTGACTGATCCTTCATGCCTAGTGAAGCAGAAATCTGTAGTCAGACTCATCCAAACATGGGGATCAGCATAAAATCTAAGTGTCTCACTTCACAGGACACCATGGAATTTCTACAAAGGGATGATATCCTCTATGGAGAGAATATGCAAACCCCTTGACTGTTCTTTTCTCCCAGTGAGAGACACTCCCAGTATAGAACAGTTAATTAATAGTTAACTTCAATACCTACAGCTGTATATTTTGATGAAAATAAACCCTAGTCCTGGATAAATCTCTGTGGGAAGCATAACAAGACCAGCCCTCACCTGCATGTAAGAAACACAGGTATGAAACCCAGAACTGAGGGTATGAGCATCTTGTGGTCCCATGACTCCACAGAACTGCCATGGCATTGGAAGGGTGAGGCTGTCTGTGATAATTTCTCAATGCTGCCACCAACCAACTTTCGGGCAACTTATACTCTTTGAGTTACTTTGCAATATTTCTTATCTCTGATTTTGCTAGCAGAAATTTCTTAGCATTTCCATTGGCAGATGCAGGTTGCAGCAAGATGCAGAATATTGCACAGCTTCCTTTGCAATTAAATTAGTATTAATACCCATGGTCCACAGACAAAAAGCTCAATATGAGCTGAGAAAAGCTGCATTTTCAAAATGTTTCATGCATTTTTGGACACCCTGAGCAATATGCTGAAGTCCCCAAACTGTGTTTAGAGCTAGCATCACTCATGAGTGATTGACAGATGTGAAAAACAGGCATGAGATGACAGGCATCAAAAATCAGAAGATATTCCAAAATGTCTACTCAGTAATATCAGCTTCAAGATCATACAAGAAGCCCTAGGAAGAGTTAAAATGCAAGACTAATATGACTGCTCATTGCCATGTTTAATGCAACAGAGAGTGCTATTTCCAGTGGTGGTCTTTGCGTTTTCAACAAGAATTACTGACAGAGACATTCCAATCTGACAGACAACATTTAATTAGATATGAAACACTGCTGAATTCAGAGGCAGTCTTGGTGTTTATGCAGATAACAGAAACACACTGAGTTAATTCTCACAACGGCACCAGCATATTTCAGTCCTGGAAGGGAGCAAAGAGAATGCCTAATAAACAGTTAATGATTTAGATGAAACTTCACTGGTAAGTTTATGCTCTATGCATTTTCCTTATCTGAATCATCTACAGGAATTGACACTGCTCACACAGATATCTAATATTTTATCCACATGTAGTGCAAGGCTCATGTTCAGTTTCTGTTTGTGTAGTTTCTAGCCCTAGGTTCCCCTTTGAATTCTGGAGGTAAACTTGCAATTCCAATCTAAATTTCAAAGTGTCAGTTATATTAAAGTCATCATTTTTGGTTTGAAGTGTTTTAAAGATAAACTTTCCTGACCAGTTTCACACTCCCTGTTCTTAGATCTCTATTTCTACTGCTGTTAAAACATCTCTTGTCTTGGTCTTGTCATACTTAGGTCTTGATCTCATTGCCTGAACGTAAGAGATCTACTGCTGTGGTGTCTGAACATCCACATGAAGCTGACAGGTATCACAGAGGACCTCTGGGAGACCTGGGTGCCTTTGGAGCATGAACTGGAAGCCTTTTCAAATGATGCTTGACTGTCCTGTTTAGACAATCAAATTTAAGTCTTCTTTGTGAAGCAGGGCAGAATAAATAACCTCCCACATACAGGGAAGTTTCATTTTGGTTAAACTGCAAGGGATATGACTTCTGCCTAGGCAGTGCTGGTGAGATGTCAGTGGAGGCAAGTCACCATCACAATCACTCAGCATTGATGGGCTGATTCAGTAAAAATGAGGAAATTTTGCTGTTGAAGGCTCCTTTTCTCTGCACCTATACTGTGATTTACCAGGTATGATGTTGTATATGAGCTGAACCATTTATACCAGAACATAGAAATGATGTTACTGCTGCAAATGTCTCATTAAGCCATGCATGTATAGTGATGAATAATAGCATTTGCAAAATCTCATACACAAGCCACTCTGTCAGGATCATGGGTAATCCTAGGAATATTCAATAACCACTGGCAGGAATTTGCTTTATAATTTGCAAACATGCCCTTGGGATTTCTACCTATGCCACACAATGACTCTACTTCAGGAAGGGTCACAAGGCATTTGTGACATTGTTCACTATCCTGCTTGCCTCTTTGAATTTAAAAATGAAAGAGGTAAAAGAACATACCAGGTTCAAAGCTATACCTGTCACTAAAATTTGCTAAAACCTCCCCCTACCCTGGTCACCACCAGAGCTTGCCTAATGTCATTTTTTGTATTTAAATGAAGTAGCAACAGCATATGAAATATATAGATATTGAGGACTTTGTGTTTTCCAAGGAAATGACTGGAAACAACCTCAATGTTGAGTCCCATAAAGATGTCCCTACCAGTACAGTGGAAAAGAAAGAGGAACAGCAGCTCTCTGAGTTGTTTGACGCTGCTGTTATAAACAAGCATTCACCCCTTTTTATAGGCAATTATATTTTAGTTTCAAGGGCAGCTTTGGTTTAATTTCTTTATTTGGTACATATGGAAGAGCTGCCTAAAGCACTAGGCAGGAACTTTTGACATTGCTATAAAAACCTAAGTGCAATCAATAGCTAGATATTGAGGTCAGAAAAGTAGCTACTGAGAAAGTTCAGTGAGTTGCTGTAGTTTACAGAATGAAACTACTTTTTCTTTAAACCCACAGACTTACAATAGATGCTAGTGAAGGGCTATAGGGATGACATTATGTCAAAATAAAAATAAATTGTCAGTATAAATCCAGGGAGACATTGTCACAATATCAGCTTGAAACAAAATGACAACAATGCAAATTTTATAAGAAACAACTTTAAGATGTCAAGACATTGGTAAATTGATGTCAGTTCAGGTCTGCAGGGAGACTGTTAGGATTAAAAAAGAAAAACTAAACAAGCTAAAAAACATTCCCCAAGTAATGGCTATAATAAGAGGTTCTAATTTTGTCAGTTGAAGTAGAAGTTAGTTGTAGCAATACAAACATGATTACAGTGTCAACAACAAAAAAATAAAAATCCAATGGAAAAACCAAACAAACAAACAAAAAAGGAAATGCTGATACAAATGTTATACACACTTGATAAATGTTAAATTGTATGTACAGACAGACACTGACATTTCCACAGCTTATATTGTTTCTATATTTATGTAAATAATCCTTGGTGATAGTTCAGTTGGCTAACAAGGAATCTGGAAGGTTCTACATTCCATACAAACCTCCTGAAGCTTTTTACTCATGCAGTGTGCAACAGAATTTAAGGTAAGTTGAACAGAATAGACAGGAGGAGCAGAGCCTGACTCTTGCAAAGTGTCTCATTATCAGACTTTGCTGGATCTCCTTGTCATCATTTCACATGTCCTGCAGTTCACTATCCTGGTACATCTGAGCCTAACTCCACTAGTGACCAAGAAGTCTCAGAAACACAGATTTATTTTGAAAGCCTTACAGGGTTTTCTAGAAGTGTCTTGAAGCATTGTTTTTGAGCAGTGGGATGCTGGGGGCAGTTGTGAGAACACTTAATGCCTGGCATCTCCTGAAGTCATTTACATTCAGGCAAAAGTGGGTGGAAATTCTGCCATGTGAAAACGACATTTGCAAATGTGCAAATGACTGCACAGCACTTGGAGCAGTCAGCAGCCAGGGCCCTGCTCAGTGCTGTGGTTCTGCCATGTGCAGCATTAACCTTTCCTATGTTCTGCTTTCCCTGCACACAATAACAGCAGATCTTTGTCAGGGGGTGGTTACACAAGACAGTACATATGCTTCCAGGCACCCAGTCCCAGATCAAAAATACATGGCATGTAACACTGAGCTGATCTATACTCATTTCCCATTCTAAATTGATTCAAAACACTTTAGGGTGTACATCTGCCTCTGAAGACTTTTTGGCATAAATCCTGCATTATCTGCCCTGGCTATTTTGAAAGAGAAACTATTATGCCATTAGGACCAAAGTGGATCATGTTCCAACTGCCTGAAGATCTGATAAATCACAGGTGCTCTATTTATAATCAGTGTCAGCTAAGTCGAAATTAAATATGCTCTGCAACCCACCTTTGGATGTATGTTTAGTGGTACAAACCTAAAGAACAAAAACAACCACAAGGCATTAATAATAATTATACCTTTGAAAACATTAATCACTGAGTTTGTGTTCAGTAGCTGACTGAAAATATCACAGGGCCAGATTTCAACACCTTCCATGCTGGAGCCTATGTGAAGTGAAACCATTGACGTCAGTGGAACGATTCCAGATTTATAGCTGCCAAGTTATGCACAACTCCGTATGTGTCATTTCATGTTAGTTATTTAATGCATTGATTTGCATACCATAAGCAAGTTGCCTAGAACAAGAATTTGCATAGAACAGCATGGAGGCACACCAACATGCCTGAAGATGTGAGGTGGGCAAGACATCTGGAAGCTGGGGTGAAGGTGTTAGTGACTGTGTGCAGGTGGCAGATGAGAGTCTGTGGCTGATTTGACTCACAGAATCACAGAATCAATTAGGTTGGAAAAGACCTCTGAGATCATTGAGTCTGACCTCTGACTGGACACCATCATGTCAATTAGACAATGCACTAAGAGCCGTGTCCAATTTTTCCTAAACACCTCCAGGGATGGTGACACCACCACCTCCCTGGGCAGCCTGTTCCAATGCTTGAGGCTGATGGTTTAACTACATCAGTAAAGCTGAGATACAGGGAGTTCCACCTGCTGTCCTTATGCATAGAAGATGTGCTTAAAGGTGCCACTGTAGCAACCTCCTGCATTCCCTACCAAGCACCCAGCTATAGAATGGGGAAAGTGGGTTGAGAGAGGGAGAGAGGATTAAGGAAGTAGGAAGGATTCTGGCCACATTTTCTGGTATCTATGAGAACATCACTTGGTGGCTAACAGTTGCAGTGCCAAGTTAAATTTGCAGCCAGATGAGAGCAGACTGGTAAATACATGTATGAAAGATATAATGAAAAAAACATGGACTTGCTAAGCCCACAGAGGCACTCTAGGGTAAATAGAATGAGAATTGAGTTAAGATTGACATGAATCATTGACATAACAAAAACTCTCATTAGGAAACCCTGGGATCATCAATAAAATCCTATCTACTCCCTGCTCAAAGCACAAATCAGGTACTGATCCCTTGACCACTTTCTAGAAATTGCAAATCTAGCCTTGATGAACTACAAGAATTTTACTCGGAAGGATTACCCAGAAATTCAGTTTGCAACATTAATATCCTTGGTCTTCCAGGATGGATATAATGTTTTCCTGCTCACAAGTCTCTTTGAGATTAATTGCCAACCAGCATTTTCCATGCACACAGAACCACTCAGCACCATTTGGGGTCTTTCAAGGGAACACTGGGGAAAAGTGCAACCCCCCTAGGTTTTCTGGCTCTCTGGGTGCTTAATGCCTGCTAGTGCCAACGTTTTTAACAAGAAATTTATGCTTCTGTACAATTCTAAAGAGCTAGCTCTTAGCCACTTGGATTCTACAGAACTTCATCAGACCCATCAAGGTAGATATTCTCTCTAAACGTCCTCAGTGGCTTTGAGGACACTGTTGACAATGCAGACCTGCAGTTATACTGATGTCAAACCCCAGTTAAAGTAGTTCATAATTGTGAGAAGCAGAAGAGCAGATCTAGAAGCATTCTTCAGCCTTAGAGATTCAATCCCAACCACTTTCTCCCACGGATTTGCTTGCTTTCTTTGTTGGCACCCAGGAGAGTTTTCCGTTCCAGACAGCCTAATGTCAGGACTTAATCAGAATGCAAAGATGCTGCTTACTTCAGGGGCTTAGTAACCAGATCATTTCTGTTAGGAAAGGTAGGGTGCCTGCCGTACAGATCCCCTCCAAAAACAAAACCTCACCCAATGCAGTTAGCTTAGTGATACTGTAGGATCCCAGCTCGTTTTCCCCCAAAACATCTATAGTTTGTATAAAGGGAAAGGTGATGTGTCCTTAAACTCCATTTTCCTTGGGGACAAAGTTGTGTTCCTCACTCATATTATCTAGTAGAAATTAGTTCACTAGCAGTTGAACCTAAACAGATAAGAGTTTGATCTGCAGTTTTGACAGAGGTTGAGTGTTGATTCACCAAGCAGCCTAAGTGGCAGAGGTGCAGTCACAACATCATGACTTCAGGTCTCCTGCTCAGGCCAGAGCTGTCTGCCACTGATTTAGTGGGTTGAACTAAATTCAGTAGGCTCCGGATTTTAATTAGACTTGCTAGACTTCATTAGCAACATTTACTACCTTCTCTTAATTTTTTTTGGCCTACTTTTAGATAATCTGCATTTGTCTGAAAAAGAAAAAAGATTATTTTTCTGGCTGAAGGCAGTGCCTTTCAGTGCAAACCCCTTCCAGCAATGGTTAAAGGAGAAAACCCAGTTCTTATGAACTGTGCCCTGGCTCCTGCAGCAATATGGGATTACTTATTATTATATTTAATTATGAATAAACTGAGGTTATTTAGCTTTATAAACAGAAGTGGAGCTCAGCTGTGTCTTTCAGTAACTGTCATGAGTGAATTGCTATGACGACGGACAGATTTCAAATGGTCAGTCTTGTTTCTCTCACTGAAATCTAGATCAGTTATTCAGCCTGTTTGTGATAATCATCCTTAAGCAAACAAACAAAATTCAAACAAAGTCCACACACTTTTTTTACATCAAAACCTATACTTAACTTTAAATGGATGGTTAGTTACATTTTCTGTTTCTCTATTGTTCTGCTTCTCTGTTTGTCGCCGTCTATCATGTGCTGTCACATTTATTAAAGTTCTTTTTTTATGAAAATGTTTTCTGATCACAAAATATCTCCTTCTGCTTTAGCAAGTTAAACAAAAGCCACTCACAATACTTCAGGTAGTAAAATGGCAGTGGTTCTCATAAACTCACTTTTCGGTTTGGTCACAGTTCTGCTCCAGGGCACCTGAAATACCATTTCAATACTTCTAAAGATAAATAGAGTTCTGTCAATAAGCTGAAAATTGCTGACCTTGTCTTGTTCATCAATTTAGGCATCGAAAAAATTCTGCCTCCTGGGATTGGCAGTGCTTTTCCATCTGAAGTGAAAAATGCTAAGCCTGCCATATTTAATGACAGGCCCAGGAGGGTTAATGAAAGAATAGAAGTGGCATTTCACCTTGACTTGCAGCTGCCCTATAACATTGCCTAAGGGTCCAGCAAAGTGTTAGCTCCATCTGAGCAGTACAAGGCAGGATTAAATACCTACAGAGAATTCTTACAGGATATCCTCAATTGCCCTGGCTCTTGCCCTGGTTGCCTTTTTGTGTGTGTGTGTGTGTGTAAAATCTGTAACCAGTGAAGCCTCAGAGATTTTTATCTTCATTGGGTACAAAAGCTCTGGAAATGCTGAAAAATTGAGCAAGAAATAAATGAGCAGTGAACAACTAACTGGTCTTCTAGCTTATGCCTGGACTCAACCAACATTTCAGAATTTGCTTTCTTTATTGATAGTTCATTTTCATAATCTGAACGTTGATGATTAGTCTAGACTGGTAATTAGAAGCTATCCTTTTACACAGAGGCTTGGATTAAAAGCTTTTGTGATTTCATGGACTCTGGTTTGTGTGAATGTCAATTTGATCCTTTTATCATGTTTATGCTAAGTATCAATAGGCTCCTGGGATTCGTGGAAGTTCAGTGCTGAACCTCTCAGACGCTAAGCAACAGCTGGGGTGCCGCTTCCGTTTGAAAGGCTTTCTTCTCTCCTCACTAATGGAGGATCAAAAGTCATCCCTTCAATTAAAAACTGAAGAAAGAATCCCATTCTTTGGCATTTTATGTCTAATTAAGGATTTTAGTGGGAAACGTACAGCAGTGCTCACTGATTAATTTATCAAACGCAAAAATCCCCCTTTCCTCTGCGAGTCCAATTAACCAGGAATTTTCTATGGCTGGGAGATTGAAACGCTGCTACTACACGGAAACCAGAGGCTCTTTGCTTTTGAAATTGTGTGGTAAAGAGACTGGAAAATTTCTCCTCTAATACCGTGCATATTTAGGGCCTGATCCTGTGAATTATTGAAAATCCCTGCTAAAAAAATATATGGTCTACTGAAGGTCCATTCTGGTATGATATGCAATACCTTGAACTCACAGGAGCATCAGGGAAAAGCAGAGGATGCTGAATGCCTTGGAAAATGGAGCGTTTACTGTATAAAATGCCCAAAGGGAAGCATAGCTGCTGCTTAGACCATCTCAAGCACTGTAGAGTACAATTCACATGTAAGCTGCTGGTTTCTTACCTTGTGCAATCTTTCTGCGTTTCAGAAGCTGGGATTGATCTCTCCTTCCACAAGCCACCTGTCAGAAACAATGTGGAAATATATTATCAATCATTTGTCATTCCCCTCTAACACAAGGATCATGAATCACAGTGTTTGTCAGCTCGTGTCCCTTGCCTGTACATCGGTAGAGGTTATTATCATCTTACTTTTCCTCTGCTAAGAGCAGGCATGTGAGCCACAGCATCCAGACCATTCTCCCTGTTGCATGAGTGTCTCCCGAAAGTGCACTAAGAAGCATAAGTAATACCTTTCATTTGCTTATCATTTCTCTCAGGGTGGTGTTTGGTGGAATGCTTTGTGCTCTGGTATATTCTAGTTTTGTTCTTTTAGCTCCGATATTTGATGGATATGTTGTTGCTGCTACTGGCTTGTTTTATTTATTTGAAGAACTATGTTGTTGCACTTTTGTTACAGAAGGTAAGATTAAGGGAACAGGCTTAGTTTTTAAAATGGATTTGAACAGCTCTGGAGCATGGAGATGCTCAATGGACCTAGCTAGGTAGTGGTAAATTGTACAGCTCTGATCAGACCAACTGGGAGATGCTGTGGCTG
>NW_008665251.1:124838-138688 GCF_000695815.1 Acanthisitta chloris | reverse complement strand
GGATGGATGGATGGATGGATGGATGGATGAGGTCATATCCAAACATCTTGGAATACAGGCATTAGCATGTTTACATCGAGTATGCTCTTAAAGCAAACCTCATTCTTTCCACTTAATGCTCTTTGGGCTGTATTGTGCAGAGCTCTCAGAGGACATGAGTTGGGTTCCTTCCAAATAAAATTGAATTGGAATCATGTGTCTTGGTTCTGAGGGCACTCCCAAACATGCTGGCCTTGACCTGCCTCACCCAGTGCCTCTCACATCCCTGCCCATGGGTGCAAAGACCCCATTTTGGCCCAACCTGAGGACGTGTCTGTTCCCCATGGTTCTTCCCCATTTCTTGGGGCTGTCCCATCCCTGGCTGCTCCCACGGCCTGCCTTGCTCTCTGGCTGGAGGTGGTAGGACAGGCCCTGCCCTTCCAGGAATGACATTACCTGGTATCACACTGTGCAAATGGGCTCCAAGAATGAACCCAGTGACTTACAAACACTAATGAACCATGACACCCATGGGATTACAACAGACTTTGTGTCCTTCCACCCCCCACCCCCAATAACGCACAGTAAGGTCATCTGGGGTCTTTTTCCTAATGTATTCAGCAATAAAGGAAAAAAAAATCCTAGCCTGTATGTTGTCTGCAGTACCTGTTACCACAGTCCCAGCCTGCTCTCTGACTCTCTGGGCACAGACACTCCCAGTGCCAAGCAAGCCTCCCTCCCAGCACTGCCTTTCTCTGCCAAGCCTTTAACGTGGACCCACATTGTGATAACACTTATGTCACTCCTAGAAAGGGTTTTGTGGCAGGTCTTCAGGCAGGAAGGCAGGTGAGTTACACAACGTATGATAAAGGATAAAACCATGAATGGCAGGAGAAGACGAATGATGTTCACTGTCCCTTCCAGTGAGTGCTGTAGGAGACATCAAATGAAACTTGCAGATTAAAGAAAGATACCAAAGCAAGCTGCTTATTCCCATAGCATAGGAGCTCCTCACTGAAGTATTGCTAATAACAGTGTTGATGGACAAATTAACAAGAGGGGAAAAATCGAGGGTTATGCAATGCAAGGATGCTGGCTCAGGCAGTCTGGGACTACAAAGAGCTACAGATTGTAAGGGTCTCCTTGGGAAACATCATGATATGCTGTCCCTGCATGTCCCTGTGCCTCTTGGCCACTGTGGATAGAGAATATTGGACCAGACAGACTTTTGGTCTGACCCAATATCGCTGTTCCTACACTTTCATGTTATTCTCACTCTTCTTTAAGAAATGAAAGGGGAATATCAACCTCTGATCTACCAGTGTTCAAAGCACTTGTGCTCCCCCTTGCAGAGAAACTGCCATTACCTCATCTCTCACTGGTGGAAGATCTGAACCTCCCAATGCACAGACTGAGCTTTGGAGGGAGTGTAGGGTACACAGAGAGACCTTTTTTGTTCTTTTCCCAATACAGTCACCTGCGTTTCACAGAGGAAAAGTGTGCCAATGTGATTAAGTAGGAGGGGTTGCATAATTTTCTAAAAATGCCTTGATTCATGAAGAAGTAATAAAAATAAATTATAAATTTTCTCCCTACACAAAGATATTAAAAATAGGGAGAGTAATTGGGATACTTTGAAGAATTTGCTGGCAGGGGACACAAGAAGTAGAGAAGAGTGACTATCAAGGAAGACAAAATTATTATGTTTCTGGAGGACGAGGAGTTCTGGAAGAGGAAGAAGAGTAAGGTCTTGTGAGGATAGGAAAAACAGATTAAATTTACATTGACAATTTTGTGAATTTTTGTGACCTTCACTACTTGCTCAGCTGGTTATGGTAGGATGTCTGCAGCAAGATGAAAAGTGCTAGATAACCAAAAAATTGGAAGCTGTGTTGACACCATAATTCCCCCTGCCCCTCTAACACTTTGTATTCTATCAGCTAGTGCTAAGGTCATGGTTTTAATGGCTATATGACCCTGTTTTTTTAGGGTTTGCCCCTGATTTTCCTCTGTCCTAGATTTTCCATTCCCTGCATAAATGGTTGATAGTGCATACCTGAACTAGCAGGGAAAAGCAGATTAGTATTGTCAGGCACAATTTGTCTAAACAGCTCAAAACACACAATAAGGTAAGGAAAGCTTCTCTTCTCCATACAACTGGGGTACTAGGAAAGCAAACCCACAACTAATATGTAGATAAATTCAGGTTGGAAATTGGGTCCTATTTAACTGTATTTCATCTTTGCCTTCCAGACTGTTAACTTTGAAGTTCTGGGGGCTATGGAAGGGGGAAGTGTACGAATAACTCATATTTCAGCAGCATTTAGAAAGTTGAGTACTTGTAGTCTGCTCTCACAAGAGCAGAAATGAATTTTTGATAAAAATATTCTGCCTGGACAGGTAGCAGATGAGAAAAGAGGATCTGTCATCCTGGACATGGCAAATCTCTTCAGTTTTCATTCTGGTCTACATCTTTTTTTGTACATCCTTATGTACAAGTGAGATGCTTTGGCTAATGTCTTCAGTGCAGAAATATCTTTGTCCTGTGGAAACCACTGAAGGATACTCTTTCTTCCCTCTCTACATATGGCAAACTTGCCTCATTTTCAATGAAAGTCATGCCAGAACATGAGAGAAAGTCTTCATGTTAATAGTTCTCACAGATTAATCTTCTTGCAGTAGGAAAATAATTTTGAAGAGTAGAAATAAATATACAGACATAAAAAGGAGAAATTTTATGCTCAACAAATATACCACTTCGGCAACTAAAGAGCAAGACTGGCTCATCTGAAGTTTTTATGCAGTCCACACTCTTTAAAACTGCCCACGGTGTTGAAGACTTCTTTTTGCAGTGAGAATGCTTGAACCTTCGACTGAATATTTCCAGGCAATGCTGAGTGTTACAAAGCATGTACATGCCCCTTACTTCCAAAGGCTAAATAAGCATGACTGCAAACACTATCACAGCACAAGCAAAAAGGTGCTGAGCTATATTATAACAGACACTAATTCATGATGGAGAATACTCTGATATCCATGAGGGAGATTGGTCTTTGTGGGGTGTGAGGAAAAGATAAGCATATTGACATGGATTCTTTTGAAGTATTCATCTACTCTGCTATGGCCTCCTCCTTTCTGCCTGCTTCCTATTGATCATGTCTGCACTAAAGTTCAGCTGACCATTTAGATTTCAAGAGAGAAGGAGGGAGAACTGGAGGCTTAAAACCATTTAAGCACCTTATGCTAGAGTTAATGCTTGAATGTCACCAGCAGTTGTCAAGATCCAGGCAATGGAATACCTGAGGGTGGTTCATAATGATTCAATTTGTCAGCATTTCAAGCAGAAACATGCAGGTCTGGTATTTCAGTCCAGAGGGTATAAGAACAGCCTAAAGAGTGTGTCTGTGTGTTACTCCCCAGTAAAACACACACATAGCACTTGGACTGCACTGCATGATAAATTTGGATTGCAAAGACAGAAGCTACTGAAACAGCTTTCTGTGAGAACTTTCTGTATCTGTTGTGTTACTCTCTCTGCTAAATACACACACTGCTGTGGCAGTGCTGTGTACATGGCTGTAGGATGCTCTGGGAATCCTGTGTAAAGGTGTACATGGTCTTTTACATTCAGATTTATATATATATGACCTATGCTCTGTTTGTGTGTGTACTTTTGGCTTTGAGAGGCCTTCAGTAAAACCTGTAGTCAACTTGTGCAGGTTTTTGGTTGGGTTTTTTTTGTGATCTATTTTCTTATTCTTTAGCAATGCTGGAAGACCTGCACAGACAAGAGGGGAAATCATATTGCCAGCAGACAGTACAGGGTATGGACTATTCACCATTATTCAGTTCTGCTGTCTGTCCTGCTGCCTGCTTTGTCTTTCCAGACCACATACCTGGGGCACTTTGTGTTGTACCTGTGCTAAATCTGGAGTAGGGTTTAATTTTTTTTGGCTTTTGTTCAGCACATCAGGTGATAGATTATGACTTGATATGCCTTCTCAGTGCAAGCACATGGTGAAGTGTTGCTTCAAACACAAAGCAAACAGGATAACAGGAAAGATATTTTACTTTCTTGTCTCCCTGTGTAAGGTCAGATTTCAGGTGATTCATGTAAGGACAGGAGGTTGAAAAAACCTAACCAAAAAAAAGAAAAAAAAGCCATTACTGTTTTTTTGGCAGTGCTAATGTCTTAGTGTCCAGCACTTATGAACTACTCTCTAGGTTTGATGAGCTTTATCATTAGACTATGTCTGCACACAGACTTAAACCTGTAATCTGAGAAACCTGGTAGTTTGATGGACTACTCCTACACAGCTGTCATGGTCAACACATAGTTTACAAGTTTAAAGTCATTCCTAAGGATCTATGTTTTCTCCTGTGAAAAGCATGGCTGTTTCCTGAAATGGAAAATATCTGAAAAATTACCAGTTAAGAAAACTAAAAGAGTAAACTGGAAACTAACCACATAGACCATGTCCAGTCAAAACGTACTCTCCTATTTGGAGAGCTTGGCTCCTGAAGTGAAGATAAATAATCATGGACTATACATATATAAAAAGTAGTGTTTTATCTCCATTGGATTTCAATACTTGTTTATCTACAGGAATATTCTATGTCATTTAATGTAATGTGCTTCTCTGTGGTACCTTTTTACTAAGAGTTTCAATGTGCTGCTCCTGATATAGCTTATTCAAATAACTGGTTAATAAAGTTGCACAAAAAAGTAGGAACAGATTTGCTTTTGCTGTGGTAGGATGACTCTCTTAGTCTATTTGTCTATTATTATGCAGTTTCCACTTCCCTTTCCTTACACTACTCTCTTTTTAATGGTTTGTTTAAAATGCTTACATTTAAAATAAATCTAACACAAAACACTTATACAGTTGAATCCTCCTATGACTGTGGAGCTTATTCTAGAGAAATTTCATAGGGCAATTTCTTTAAGGGGCAATTTCAGCTGCTTCAGGTTGATTTTTCAGGAGGTCTGGAAAGAATGGCCCATGAGGAGGGACTAAGTGAATGTTATGCCTACATATGACTGAAGTGAGGGATAATTACAACGTTAAAATCTAGAAAGAGAAAGGATGGGATTAGAAACCTCAGGCTTGAAGTGCTGGAAGTAAAAAAAGTTATGTCAGACATAAGAAAAATTATTCAGCAATGTTCAAAGGATGCAGAATTACTATAAAATAAGTATTACTATAAAATAAATGACATTATCAGTCATTGTCTTTAAGGGAAGAGGATATAATAAACAAAAATAGACAGAATTTAGGCTTTGAAATGGGTAAAAGTAGGTCTTTATTCTCTGTGGATATACAATGGAGTAAAAGGAGAAGCTTATAAAAATAGGGTTCAGGTCACAGGGAAAACACTGCAGAGTTTTAGTGCCCCATTCTGAGAAATACTGAGGCACCATGTCATCTTTGATTGAATTCTCTAAAACCAGATGCTTAAATAAGGCTTTTCCTCTCTGTTTATTTTTCTTCGAAATTCACTGTTAAATATTTCAGAACTGGATGTTGCCAAGAGCCTCTACCACAGAGATCAATAATATTAGAAAATAGATATTCCCATCTATTACATCTAGTTGTTTTTTACTTGCTGTCATGAATATTATTACATCTTCTCCTTGTACTGCAATAATTAAGGTGAAGATGACATTTCCATTAAAAAGATCATATAACTCAGTGGGGAAAAACTGAATGTTCCAGCTGGGCTGAAGCTGAGCTTTGGACATATCTGCCTAGAAAAGAATACTGGAATCAGATTCAGATTTTAAATTGAGATGTCTCTAAATAAAAGTTGAGGAAATACTTTTTTTTTTTAAGCACTAAATTATCTGTCAAATGCTATCAAGAGAAAAAGCATTCTGAGGCAGGATATCTGTCCAGCACAGTCTTTGCTATGAGAATAGCTCAGTGTAGGCCATATTTCTCAGACATGGACAGAAATCTTTCTCCTGAACTGGATGAACAATTCCACAGTGAAAGTTTTGGGAAGGAAGCATTTTAATTGAGGTGGTGATTCAGTTCTCAATATATTTTGGCCTTTAATAGATGACAACAAGCAGGTGTTATTTGAAAGGAAGATCCTGCACAGTTCTTCAGATAAGTCCTGATGTTTCTGAATTTACCTTTCCTCTGAGATAAGACAGCAATTTTTCCTCTGGCAATGCTTAATGCCTGGCTAAGCAAATCCCTATTTCCCTCCCTCAGTATCTCTCTGCTAGAAAGCTGAAGAGAGGGACATAGCAAAGGGCTGTTTTTAAGGAGCAGCAATACTCTGGTAGTTCTTGAGCAGGAGCAGAGAAATCCTACATCCATCCCAGATTTTCACAGCTAAAGCATCCAGTATGTGTGTAGAGGAGAGGGAGTCTGAGCCCCAAACACACAGGTTTCCTTCTACAGCCATCTTCTCATGAGTGTAAAAAACAGGAGTGAAAAAACCAAAATGCAATCAGAATGGATCCTGATACATTCATGAGAGAAAATAAATGTTATGGCACATGGGATAATAAGGCCAGATCACAGAGACCCTGTCACACCTCTCCTCAAGAAGGATGTAATTTGGCTCTTACTCAGTCCTGAGTATCAGTCTGGGGAGAGCCATGAGCATTTGTGATTTGTGGCATAAGGACTGAGACTAAACTATGTGTCCCTTGGTATGAAGCTAAAACAGTGACTCATCGTCTTGCTGACGGTTCTCACAACAGCACAAGGTCTTGTATTATCTCAGATTTTCATCTTTTAGCAGATGACTTGTTATACACTATTTACTTGAAGAGCAAAGCAGCCAGAAAGATTCTTTAATGAGTACAATAGATTCTGATCTCTTCTCACTCCTCATTTATCTCAAATCCATGTTCCAAAGTCAGCGATGAGTGCAAGTGAAGGAAGAAAAGGAGGAGGCATAAGAGTTAGTTAAAAGAGACCAAACTGAAAAGATAACAGGCCAATAGCACATATGACAAATCCAGATACAGGAAAACAAAATTAGAACTCATGTGAAAGGACCTAATGTAGTCAAATTAAAGCAATCCAGAACAACAAGCTGATGCTTTAAGTCACATCCTGTCTCCATTGGTGTAAGAGTTGGATGAGATATAAGGTAGGGCAGTGTCTGGCCATTTGGTAAGCACTCTGTAGTGCACACTGAAACTGCTTCAGTGTAGCCTAGTCCTGGTTCTGATGGCAGGTACAAATGCATGTAACATGTATGTAATGGGTGCTGATCTCTCTGGTGACCACTGACAGGACCTGAGGGAATGGCATGAAGTTGTGTCAGGGGAGATTTAATCATAGAATCATAGAATCATAGAATCAACCAGGTTGGAAAAGACCTTCAAGATCACCAAGTCCAACCCTACCATGGTTACTAGACCATGGCACTAAGTGCCACATCTAGTCTAGGCTGGATATCACCAAAAGTTTGTTCACCCAGAGGGTGGTTGTGCACTGGAACAGCTCCCCAGGGAAGTGGTCACAGGATTAAGCCTGACAGAGTTCAAAAAAGTGTTTGGACTACACTCTCAGGCACATGGTGTGGTTCTTGGGGCTGTCCTGTGCAGGTCCAGGAGTTGGAATCAATGATCCTTGTGTGTCCTTTGCAATACTCTATGATTCTATGTAAATCCAAAATGCTTCCTAAATGCATTCTGCAGTCTAAAATACCTTTTCTGGAATTTGTATGTTAAATTTTATAAATTCTATATAGAAATAAGCTCTTTACATCACAAATTTCAATTTAAATCAGCATTATCAGTTCAACTGCAGGAAAACTTTTCTTCATGACAGAGAATCTCACTTCTACCTTCATGGCTGTTTCTTAATATTTTAAAAGTTTCTTTCCCAACTCAGCATAAAATTAGCCCTAATATATATCTAGTTTGGATCACAGTTGTTTGTTTGACTTTTTCCTTCTTTTTGCATATTTCTTTGCACTTTCTCCCTCAAACAGATCTCCCTGAATCATTATCCAATCATGGTATTTTGTCAAGCTTCTCAGTGAAAAGTGCAGAAGTAGAGATTAAATGTCACTTGTTCTGTTTGCACACTGCTTCATTTTCCTCAACACACATCAAGATAGGACCTGAGTGGTTTCTGCCTGAAATACAAGAAGGCACACTGAATGAGATGACTAGGGGAGACTGCCAGGAGGATGTTTGAGGCAGGTTGAACTAGTTCATACTTCATAGCTCGTAGCTCCTTCTGCAAGAGATACTTCTGTACACCCCTGGGACACTGCCCTGTGTAGCACTCCACTTACACTGTTAATACTTCTGTACACCCCTGGGACACTGCTCTGTGTAGCACTCCACTTATACTGTTGCCATCTGTGCTAATTTTGGATGGGATAGAGTTAATTTTCTTCATAGTATCTTGCATTAGTCTGTGTTTTGGATTTGTGATTAAAAAGTGTTAATAATACAGAGATACTTTCATTATTGCTGAGCAGTACTTAAACAGCATTAAGGCCTTCTCTGCTCCTCACCCCACCCCACCATCGAGGAGGCTGTGGGTGTCCAAGGCACTGGGAGTTGACACAGATGGAAGAGCTGACCCTAACTGACCCAAGGGATATCCCATACCCTGAGCATCATGCTCAGGATATAAAGTGTGAGGAAGAAGGAGGAAGATGAGGACATTTGGAGTGATGGTGTTTGCCTCCCTAAGTCACCATTAGGCATGATGGGGCCCTGCTTTCCTGGGGGTGGCTGAACACCTGCCTGCCCATGGGAAGCAGTGAATGAATTCCTTGTTTTGTTTTGCTTCCATGCACAGCTTTTGCTTTGCCTATTAAACTGTCTTTATCTCAGCCCACGAACTTTCTTATTTTTACCCTTCTGATTCCCTCCCTCATCCCACCCAGGGGAAAGTGAGTAGTTAAACCATGACACCCTCAGATGCAGAAACCTTTCCTGCTTTTCTTTTTGTGACATCTGAACAGTAAGAGAATCCCTTCGCTGTTGCAAAGTTAACATGATAACCAAACTGAGGAGATGCAGATCCTCTCCTACCAATGTGATATGAGCCTTGACTTTCTCCTGAACCTCAGAAGTTAACAGGACCTTTTTGTGGCTTTGGCTGAAATGAGGCTGAGGAACTCCATATTTCAAACCAGTTGCTATGGAATAGTAAGTGTGTTGGCAGCCTGGGGAAGAGATATGCATACTTCTACCTCCCTCACCCACACTAATGTTTGTTACTATATAGACACTCATCACAGCTTTTAGCTCCAGCTAGAACTCTCATTAATCACCACCTGGGAACACCATACACAGAGCAGGCATACATGAGGGAGGGGAAGATGGCTCTGTGTTGTGTGGAGGTGTGAGTGATGATTTTGGGGTGCAGAGTGAGAGACTGAAGTGAGGAAGAAGTAGAGCATGTAGGAAGGAAGAAAGAATACTGTAAGAGCTGTTCGGGGAGATGGAGAGAATGAGAAAACACAGAGAGAAAAAACAGGACAACCCTATTTCAAACAAATTGGGCAAAGGGGAGTAGAGTGAGCCATGAACAATATCCCATCTAGACTTCCCTTTGCCACAATTATTGTCAAATTCTAAAAGATAAAATTGCAATTAGGCCAAGACCATTTGCCTGTAGCAAAAATGAGGCCAGGAGGAACCCTTCCCCCAGTTTGTGGTATATTTCTTCCCTTCCTACAAAGACTTTCATCTAGAGCTCATTATGAACAATTTTCTTTTTGGTCATAATTTGTGCTAAGAATGGCACAGAAAGTATCCCAGGGCAGGCATGTCTCCCATTTCCTGCAAGGTTTTACTCTGATCTCTGGTAATTGGTGGACTGCTAAAAAGGTGATTATTATTTATTATGTTTATTACAGTCATGCCTATCAGCCAACAAATGATATGGTTTCCTTAGGTTAAGCATTCTACAAACACATAGTGGTAGAAGATCTTGCCCCCAAAAATGTGCAGTCCAAACAGAGACATGGGTGAGGCTAAGAGCTTAATGCACAGGGAGTGAAGTGAGTGCTGGCAGCACACAGCATATGGCAATATGATGGAAGGAATAACTACAAAAAGGGAAACTTGATGTACAAAAAGAAAAAAACAAGATAGATGATGTGATGTCAAGGAGCTCTCAGAGTATAAAAGAGGTCCATTGAGAGCTACAGATACAGCTGAAATGCAATAGTCTCCTGGTTTGGAGGGTTCTGTGACCCATTGCATAGTGTGTCTTAATGGTGCTTTTCTACAGGGTGTTTTGTTTTGTTGTTTTTTTTCCTGTGTTTTTTTTTTAAATTATTATTTTTCTTTTCTTGGGAAAAATGATTGCTTTTAGGACAGAAGATATAGTCCAGCACCATATTAGGCAAGAGGTCCAATATGTGTGCTGCAGACAAAAACCAGGGCTCTGACAAAGCCATTTTTCAATTGCTTCATCACTGTTTTCCAGAGCATATATAGCAATATCACTGGAACAATGCATAAAGAATAGAAAATTCTCTATTTCTTTACTGATTTGCAGATCAATAATATTTTCTTCCTGAAATGTAAGGAATTTTTGTTTTCAGTAACTTGAGAACTCTGTGCACAAATTGTTTCCTTAAGTCAGAGATTGTATCTGACACATTTAAGGCCTGTGGTAGTCCACAGCATCTTTCTCTCTATGCTGGAGGAACACGAATTTGATGGGTGGACTTTTTGGTGGATGAAGAACTGGTTGGGGGGGTCACATCACAAGGGCAGTGGCCAACTGAAGAACTGGTTGGGGGGGTCACATCAAAAGGGTAGTGGTCAATGGCTCAATATCCAGGTGGAGATCAGTGACAAGATGTATCACTCAGGGGGTCTGTACTGGGACCAGCGTTAATAGCTTCATTAATGACATAGACAATGGGATCAAGCACACCCTCCACAGATTTGCACATGGCACCAAGCTGAGCAGTGCAGTTGTTACACCTGAAGGATGGGATACCATCCAGAGAGACCTGGACAAGCTTGAGGAGTGGCCCATGGTTAATCTCATGAGATTTAGGAAGATCAAGTGTAAAGTGATGTGCCTGGGATGGGGCAATCCCCAGTATCAATACAGGCTGGGGAATGAGCAGATCAAGAACAGTTCTGAGGAGGAGGACTTGGGGGTACTAGAGGATGAAAAGCTCAACATGACCAGGCAATGTGCACTGACAGCCCACAAGGCCAACTGTATCCTGGGCTACATCAAAAGCAATGTGGGCAGCAGGTCAAGGGAGGTGATTCTGCCCCTCTGCTCCACTCTGGTGACACCTCACCTGGAGTACTGCATCCAGCTCTGGAGTTCTTAACACAAGAAAGACTTAGACCTGTTGGAGTAAGTCCAGATCAGGGCCACAGATATGACCAGAGAACAAACCTCCTAGGAAGAAAGGCTGAGGCATTTGGGGTTGTTCATCCTGGAGAAAAGAAGGCTCTGGGGAGACTTCATTGCAGTCTTTCCATACTAGAGAGGGGCTACAAGCAAGATAGGAACAAGCTTTTTAGCAGGGTATGTTGCAATAGGAGAAGTGATAAATTGTTTCAAACTAGAAGAGGGTAGATTTAGACTAGATATAAGGAACAAATTTTTATGTTGAGGGTGGAGAAACACTGGAACAGGTGGCCCAGAGAGGTGGTGGATGCCTCATCCCTGGAAACATGTGAGTAGCATTTGACTATGATATAGAACCATGTGTGCAATTCCACTCATTGAGATCAGAAAGGCAACATGTCTAATGGCAAAGTAGAACCTGTTGGTTTTGCCTGAGTGAACAGATAGCATGGCACAGGTCATATCTGTCTGTGTAAAGTATTTCTCCTCTCAAACAAGGTGACTATGCTGAATAACAAGAGAAGTCCATGACTGATGCTATTACCAAACTGAGTCAGGAAAAAGTGCTAGCTGGCACAGCAATACTACAACATCAAAAAGTGTGGATGAGCATGGACCAGCTTTGTTTCCACGTCTTGGCCATGTATAGTCTATAGTATAGACAAAACTGAAAGAACCAACACTGTAAACCTGTCATAACTAAGCCAGACAATCTCTTCTCAGTGTAGTGCTTTTATTTCAGACTCTTCGGTAACTGTGCCATGACAGAATAGAATTAATTTTTTATTTTGAAAGTGATAAATTTGTAACTTAATTTAGATTTTCATTTTTAAGACCTTTGTTTGAACCAAGGCATGCAAGATGAATATCCTTTTCTGAGAATAGTAGCTCCACAATCTGGAGCTGGAACACTTTGATCCTAGATCCTTTGCCTTTTCTTCTATTTCAGTCCAGATCACAAAATCAGTTTCAACCATTTCTGTGCTTAAAGCTGCTCAGATGCTTGCTGGATCAGTATGCAAGTCATATTCTTTGACAACAGGGAATGTCAGACTAGTGTGACATGTTGTGTTTCCTTTTAGGTAAAGCTGGCAGCATCCTGGGTTTGGTGATTGTGGCAGTTTCTGTCTGATTTGTTCAGCAGATGGCTTCGATATGCTGGAGCTCAGTCCTTTGCTTTGAAAGACATAATCCTTGGCTAATTTTATGATGCAGAGACACCCTGTGGGACACAAAATTCTATACCTTTTATCACAAGTGGCTTTACACATTTGGTGATATGATGCCAATTATGCATTTCAGGATGTCTTAAAAAAATCAGTACGTGACAGAGTTTTAATTTAAAGGGAAAACTTAAAGAGAAATTATTACTCTCTTACTTTCAGATGTTTCTGTGTTGAATGTTCCATACCACTAGAGGAATGATATTTCTGCGTACATATCATGATTTTCTTTTGAGCTTTGCTCAATTTCATTGCTCATTAAGATTGCTTATACATAGCTGTACTTTTTTTATAATTGGGGATCATCTTTAGTTAGCCTTTGAGCCAGCCTAATCAGCGTGATATCTTAAAGGTAGTATTTTTTCTTATGCTTTTCACTGCTCTAATATCTACACAGTTTGCAGCTAATTCCACTTGTCAGATTTTCACCACCTATTTTCAGGAATCAAATGTTGCCATTCTGTTGTCTTCTGAGGTGGAAGAACAGACACAAATTCTGCAAAGTAGACTTTAGATTTTTCTTCTTGTCCATACAGTTTTTAATGCACACACTTTCCAGCATCTGTAATACTGTGTTAAAATGTTACAGAAACTTCTACAGGGAAGAGAAATTGTTGGTCTATACTGCTGAATAATTCTTCAGCTCTTAACTTAAAATGAAGATGTAGATATGGAAATGAAAGAGAGAAGAAAACAATGTAGGAGATACAGAAACTCAGTCGTGACTTGGAACCACGAGCCAATTATTGCACTATAATTTGGAGAGTGGAGTAGGACTGTTCTATACAATGCTCATTTCAAGTCTGACAAGGAAAATGCACAATTCCTTTAATCACAGAGTTGTGAGGTACATATGAATCACTTGTAATGGGATTTCCTAAGCAAGAAATTATATTTGTTTAAAGCTTATGAACTTAACAAGACCCACAACTAAAAGTTAGGAGGGAAAGTACCAGTGAGATGTCTAACAGGGAAATGGTAGAAGTGAAGTCTTTACATTTTTTCGAGCAGCATGGATAGTTTCATCTTCTATTGTAGATTCCCAGAAGAAGCATAGACCAGTACAAATCAAACTGATAGACCCTGCAAAAAATATCTCTTGGTGGTTTTGATATTAGACCCACAAAAATGGTTTCCACTATGAAATGCAGAAAAAGCAAGTACCTGACTTTCATGTTGCCTTTACCTAATATATTGCAAGAAGAATATCCAGCAATACAGATGCAACTGGACATGGATTTTTCTAGCAATGATAAATATGGGACGATAATGGTAAAAACATGGCAGGAAAAATAATGCTTAAAAGAGAAGACACATTTGTAATATT
>NW_008665251.1:109287-124825 GCF_000695815.1 Acanthisitta chloris | reverse complement strand
AAAGAATTTGCCATTTAGATATAAGCATTTATCTTTCATGATATTTTATTTTTGTACCTCTTTGTGAGTAAATAATCTTATTGTGACAGAATGAGAAATATTCATCCACTGCTAAATCAAATAAAACAATATTTGATTTTCTCCCAGCCCTTTAGAGGGAAACTTGTTAAAATTTAGTGCAAGCTTTGTGTAAGTGAGGACTTTAGAATTTAGCTTATTCCAGAGGCAAATTCATTCAGTAACATGTTCATTTGGGCTTTCATCCTCTAAACAGATCCTTTGTTCCTTTACATATAAAATGTATCAAATTATTTGGATTTTTACATTCATTGTGTGGGAGCATGGTATAAACATTCTGAAACTCTGTTCTTCCTTATCTGTTGCCTCCAACTTTTGCTTTATGGCTGATTTAGGTATGTGCATGGGTATGATGGGAAGCAAGTCAGAGCTCTGAGGTGGACTGAGAGCACACCACAAAACCAGGCAGGCTCTCCATCATTGCAGATGTGCTTATGAAAGCACAAGAAAGAAGAAGCTTTGAAAGTTAAATTGTAAAATGAGATTTGAGATCTAAGATCTGTTTGGTAAAATGCAATAGAAACTAAAGGAGTTTGTAACCTGGTTCTTTGTAACAGTGTTGGGGCCATTCCAGTGATTTTCACAATCTTTCTGGGCTGTAACAAACTCCAGAAGACTAGGATGCATTTGGTTCCTGGAAAAGCCTCTTTTCACTTGTTCCCTAGAAGTTTAGCAGTCTGTCTTTGCTGCTCAGGTTGATCTCAGAAAGGGCACAAATTCCTCTGAATCTAGAGGGCACCACCTCATGCAGGGAATATCTGTCAGCAAAGACAGGTGAGCAGCTTTCCTTCCTGCATCCCTTTGCAGCAGAACAGTCCACGTAATAAAACAGATCAGACTGGAAGAAAGGAGATTAAACAGTTGTACAATCCATCATCATGTCCTTCCTTAATACTGTCTCCCTCATCAGACCTCTCTGAATTCCCTGCTACTGTTTCATGTATTCATCTCTTTGGTTTGCTGGAAACAAGATTTTGAATTCTTCTGAGCGTAGATTTTGTTTTCTGGAGAGTCTGAACAACTCCTTATGTAATGGAGACCAATTTTCTTTCACCCCCTTGGCCACTATCAGAACACAGAACACTAATTATAATGTTAATATGCATGGGTGGAATACTTTAATATTCCTTCCATAGACCTTCCTTCTCCTTCCTGCTTTGTGTTTCTGAAAGGTGCTTGGTGATAACTTAAAGCAGATTGTGTTAGATGTATGTTACAAGTGCAAACAGAGGGAACATAAAAGAATTCCTGTTGCAAAAGTGGCTGTTGTGCTCATGGGTCAATGTGCAATATTCATTTGCTGTAATTTCTGTTTCCAGTAAGCTGCCTAATACATCTCTGTTTCAGCGCCTGTTCTATCTGTGTCATCATCTACTGTCAAACTAATAAGAGCAATTTCATTAGTCTGGACATTCAGAAAAACAAAACTTTTGTCTGAAATTAATAACTCCTACAGATTAATCAAAGGTAATTACATTAGGAGAAGTTATGTCTTCTTGTATCCTGAGTCATAAAATAAAATTCTCATTAAAATTGTATTACATTCATTACCCTGGTATACCCAGATTCCCAGAGATATACGTTATATAAGAATACCCATTTCAATATTGCTTGAAAACCTCATTTAGATTCAGGGCCAGGGTTTCATCACAAGTGTGTTGCATCTGAGAAAACCATGCAATTCCTATACATGCAACTCAGATTGTTCTGCTGTGAATAAAAAATACTGCATTCAGCTTAGCAAAGGCTATAATGTTCACTATGTCTACTTGTAAGCTTCAACTGATTTCTGGCTATAAATACTAACCACTATTTCAGGAGGATAATTAAGTTGCTGTTGCACCTCTCCTCTTTAGAAGAAAACCTAAAATCATAAAGTTTCTGTTACATGTTGGTTTTTTCTGCTATGAGGCAGCACAACAATTTTGGCAGAAGCCTAGGTTAAAACTAATCTGATAAGTGCTATCTTTAGCATTTGTTTTAAATGCACTCCCATTCTGTCCTCTAACTTCTATCATTCCTTTCTATTGAGCTTTGAGCAGCAGCTTGCTCCTTCCATGAATCTATGTACTGCCTCGCACAATGCAGCCCTGACCTTGGTTGGGACACTGCAGTGCTGTGAACAAGAAAAATATTAATTAACTGCTATGTTCCAGCCAAAACATTTGTCCTTCAAAGGTGTATGAGGATTTTACTCTTCCTATTGGTTGCAATAAGGACTGCCAACTATGTGCTTTTGTGGTGAAAAGCTCTAGAGATATACAGTGTTAGCTTTTTTCAAGGCAAGATAACTACTGCAAGGTTGCTCTGAGTAAGAGACAAGGTTGCCTAAGCCTTTTTTGAGGCCAATAATATATTAATTACTTGGACATAGAAACCTCAAGGAAGGGTATTCCTTTTTAAACTTTGTTCATAATCAAGTCACTTAATGATGTGCTTTTCTACTTTATCTCAGAAAACTCTGTAGCTGCCACCTTCTTTTGACTCACTTGTGCTCCTGTCAATTGCCCCAGAAGTCCATTTAGCTATTCAAAATATCATGATCAAGGCTGCAGTTCGTGGGAGTTGTCTGAATGTGAATGGGATGCAAATAGTAAAAATGAAACTGAGGTTTGGAAATCTCATCTGATTCTTAAAATCACCCTATTCTTCTCTTGAGCAGTGCCATTATCACAAATCACTACTGCCTTTCTGCCACCAGCTCCAGGATGGAGTAAAGCAAAGAACAAAATCTTTATTCTCAAAATGAATCAGAATTTTGCTAATAAAATTAATAACAGATTAAAATTAAGGCAAAAGCCCAAAAGCCCAAACCCTAGTTATTAAGTGGGATTTGTAGTGCTTTATGGAAAACAAAACTCTTCTTTACATTTCCACTTGACCATTTTTACCAGTTTTACTGCTTGGATCATAACTGAACTCACTCTCTATCCATCATGAGGGGCAACTCTGGCTCTGGAGCTCTAGTTTTGGCACATTAGATGAGACAATTTACCTGGGAGTCCGGGCCATAGGATTTAATAGGGCAAAGGAGCCACCAGAAATGCTCCTTATACACTCAAGCAAGTATGATAGAAAATATTTTGCAAGCCTAGAGGTATATCACAAATCACAAGCTACTGAAAGAACCCAAAATCGAACAAGAACAAGCCAATCTGTTCCTATAACACACATAGGAAAGTAGCTTTTCTCATGTTATGAATTTTGGTGGGTTCTGCTTACAAATACAGCAAAACATATAAAGTAGAGCTAACTCAGGTCTGGGAGGCAGGTAATGGAAGATGAGGCCATGTTTGGTCCCAATTGCATCATAGATATGCCAACAACAGCACTTGCAATTCCAAGGTGAGGTAGCAGAAGTACTACTGGTGGGATGTAATTAAATGTAATTGTATGCTTCTAATTTGGACACGATGTGACCCATTTCTCTGAAATACAATGAGAGTATATTGTCATGCTTTCAAGTTACCACCATGCCAGGATGCAGGGCCCTGTGTGCAGATAAAAAAAGATAAGAAATAAAGCCCATTTTCCATAACGCTCCTTCCTTTCTTGGCAGGTTACCTCATGGAATAACTTTTAGAGAAGAGAGATTTATGAATGACAGCTGCTTTTGTGCTCCCAGATGTAATATGGTCAATGGAATTCTGTCGTAGGGGTCTTCAAATGGAGTAGAAACATTCCATTTAACTGCTTGGCACAACACAGGACACTTGCAAAACCTTCCTGATCAAGCACAGGATAGGAAGAGCCTTGTAAGGAGCTCATGAGCAGCAGCAGTGGCAGCACATCCATGACCAGCCTGTCAGCTCTAATATATCATGCAGGGAAAGTTTCCAGGATGACAACAGGCACGGACTCTACAGGATACTCAAACCCACAACCTGCACTACCAACCCCTAGGGCTGCAAAGGCAGAGACTGTGTCAGCAGCAGCAGGTGTGAGGACATGAGTCAGTCATGTGAACAAGTGTGTATTTCTGGCCTGGCCATCCAGGCTCTGAGTTACACAACAGAGCTGTGCTAGGGGCAGGGTTTTGCTCTTCTCATCAGCATGAGACATGTCGATGACGAGTCTGGTTACACCTCTCTTGCTTACACCCTCCTTCTTTGTGGTGACCTTGAGATGCTTTCTCTCAGCTCTTCATGTGCTGGAACACATCCCAAGCAAATTCTCCAGAATTTGGCAAAACTAGCTCATGTAAATTATGGCTTGATGTCAATCGGGCTTATTTTTATTCATAGGGAAGCTCAAGGAAGGTGTTATCAAAAAAGGTGTGGACAGAAGGATCATTTCTATATATCCGAGAAACTAAAAGTGTGACGGAACTAGATAAAAATGGAGATGACAAAACAGGGCACAAGTCAGTATTGTTCACAGAAGTCCTCTGTGAAACACAAGATGACAACAGCAACAAATAAAGGGATAATGAAATGACCATCTTCCTCCTTTATAAAGTTGTTCAGGTATATTAAGACCTTGTGGGAACTACCTCTGTTAGACTCCTAATTTGCTCCCCCATATATTACAGGGTGTCAAGAAGATCTTTTTCTTTAGCTGACTTCTACCAGTTGAGAACAGATGAATTCTATTTAAGAGAGCAACTTCATCTGTGTAACAGAGAAGCTGAAACTTGCCTAAGTTCATCTCTGCTGTGAAAACT
This sequence comes from Acanthisitta chloris, assembly GCF_000695815.1. Lineage (NCBI taxonomy): Eukaryota > Metazoa > Chordata > Aves > Passeriformes > Acanthisittidae > Acanthisitta > Acanthisitta chloris. The sequence goes on along the minus strand of NW_008665251.1, from coordinate 120,084 downwards.
ATGGTTGATTTAATAGATATACTTTGACCAATACTAATGTACTATAAATTTATTCAATATTTATATTTGACCAAAGCAGAAAAGTACTTCATAACTTTCCCTTAAAGGAAGGTAGCATTGCTACTGAGGTAGGCTGAGATTTTATGATTTACCCCAACTTTATATGATAGAGTGTGGCCCCACTGGGGCCCAGTTCAATTCTCAGCCATTTCACACTAAAGCAAACTATAGCCATCTGACATATTTGAGTCTGTGATCTTTCTCTTCTCTTCCCTGGCTTATACCTAGAATATATTTCTGAAAACTGTTTTAACCTTTTTGTAAAGCTCATAAACCCCTGACTTTTTTTCTAATTTAGTTCGGCAGTGCTTGTTCTTCTAAGGTAACATTTGCACGACAGGACAAAAAAAAAATCGTAATTAAGAAAGGACTCTTGCAGCTATTTTATGTGGGAGATGAAATAATTTTGCAGTAATAAAAGCTTTATTTGCTATCTGTAGCATGATTTAATCACGTTACTAAAAGGACGCTGTTATGCAGACAGCCTTATGTTCACTCTCAAGTACCTAGTCTGTAACATTAAGAACTTTTCAGGCTTTGCAACCTTATAAATAAATGCATGCTATTACATATGAATTAGTTATTGTTGAGTCTTTTTATAGCCTAATCATCAGTTTGGCATATACTCTCCTTCCATTTCATTGGATCATGGGCAAATATAATTTTTTCTAAAACTCATTTCATTTCCAGAAACTTTGCCTTGTTGACAATTTCATACTTCTGCCTAAATCAGAATAATTTTCTCTGATAGAGCATTATGATAATTATTAACTGTAGCAGTAATTGTTAACTGTAACAATAATTATTATTTTCTCGCTTAATTGCCAGGAAACCAGAAACTTCTAGAACGAGCATTTTACTCAAACACAGCTTTAGATTAGTGGCAGAATACATTAAAGAACTAGGTTATTAAAAAAGATGTTTGTCAACTGTTTTCTATGCTAGATTAAAAAGTATGGGTTTCTATCTTCCCATCTGAAATAGTTCAGGCATTTTTATCTATCAAGTATTGTCTTCATCCTGAATTTTATCACCTTCTAATTATGTTGAAACCGTTTATTATGCCAAACAAAAAATGTATTTTCCAGTTTTTCTGATATTTTTTTAAACTCTGACACGTAATTGATGCACTCAAGAGCAGGACAGTGCACACTACAGTAGTATACCATGTCCTCAGCCCATCTTCTACTTAGTTGATGCTGATTCCCTACCACAGGTGGCTCCAGGAGTACATGAAGTGACCTGACCAGCTCCTGATGTTCAGTTTGCCTCATTTGAGAGACCCTTTTTCATTGGTCTGCATATACATGTTTCTGTGTGTTTATGTTATTGAGGACATGGATATGGCAGCTCTAGCAAAGGCAAATGTAAGGTTTGGGATGGTTGTCCCTCAAGACCATTGTCTCTAGACAGTCATTTAGACATGAAGCTAATCCCATGTACCTCTCTGACTTCTGCTGGGCCATATTTGGCATCGTGCTTAGTTGTGAGTCCACAAACTGGTTGTGCTCATCCTGCTTGGTGCAGTGGAATATGAGTTTGACCAAGAGCACCCATGTGTCCATCTTGACAAGTCAGTTGTCATCCTTTGTGGCATTAGCCAACAGGCTGTCAAATGCAAATAACAGTGTCAGCATCACAGTACAGATTAAATCCTCTGAAATGAGTGCTCAAAACTCAAATGTGATTTGGTTTGGTAAGGCGTTAATGTAGAGAGAGAAGAGTATCCTTGAAAGGGTTAAACTGATAAAATTCTCGTAGTATGAACCATCCTCAGTGGCACAGACCATATAGAGTACTTTACCATTCATGAGGCTGTGGGTGACTTGTTGCCCACACTCCTCATATTGATTGGCATCACTTTCATCTCTTCTTGATTGGGGCCACCCATTTCTACCCTATGTCTAGGTGATAGCTCTGGATATCATGCAAGTGTTAACTGTCTGTTGTGTGAAACCTGAATTATGCCTAGGCCATTTATTTTCCATTTTAATTTTTAACAGGAACAGATAGTTCTCTGCCATGCTGTGTGATAGCAATGCTTTTGCATGATTTTGATTTTTTTTGTTGTTGCTTTTTTTATTTATTCCAATAATGACATTATCCAATATATATTAATTCAAATCTGTCTTGTCAATTCATATAAATGAAATCTTGAAGTTTAGTGATATTAATTAGACCATAACTGACCTAAGAATCTACTAGAAACAAAATTCTAGACAGAGGTTTCTTTCTCCTAATTCAGGGATTCTGATGAGGCTGAGCTACGGAAGGTTGGAACAATTTGAAAACTTTGTAACAGTTTGCCTAAACCGGTTTCTTTCTCCTAATTCAGGGATTCTGATGAGGCTGAGCTACGGAAGGTTGGAACAATTTGAAAACTTTGCAACAGTTTGCCCAAACCAAGATCTTTCCATGGCTTCTATTACATTACCATAGTTGCATAAGGGTAGAATTCAGATCTTTATGCCAAACGGAGGACAATGTGCCAAGATCTTTCCATGGCTTCTATTACATCACCATAGTTGCATAAGGGTTGAATTCAGATCTTTATGCCGAACTGAGGACAATTTGTGCCATGAAAAAGCAAGAGTTTATGACATCTCTTCCTACAGGCAAAAAAGGTGTGAAGGTCATAGTGATATTATCATCTCTGCTTACATAATAGTACCTGCCTATTTCAAATACCCATGCAGTGAAATTCTTTTCCAGATGGTTGTCATGTGTGTTCCAGTGCATATGAACCATGCAGCAGTGTAAGAGGCAGAGGACCCAGTCCTCAATCTTGCTTAACAGGGTTGACTAGCTCCATTCCTCCAGTGAGCTGCATCTATCAGCCTCCATGCCCAAAGACCCAAGTAAGAACCTGAGATTTCACAGGGCAGGGTGAACCAAGCTGCTTCCAGGTCTACACCATTCACTCATTAACAAAATGACAGATTATACAGGATCTTTGACAGAACAGCAGCAGATAGTTACAGAAATGAAATGAGAACAAACATGGTATCCTTTTCATATGTACAGTTTTGATTAAGTTAGTGGCACAACTCATGTAATTAAAGAACATTAAGGAAAAGATTAATAGAAGTACGATCTAGATCACAGGCTATTATAATGGCTCCAGTCATCTAATTCAGAAATTCAGCTCTTGAAGTGGCTTTGTTTTTATATGCCAGCCACATGGTTTTATAATTGAAACACCCACAGTGCATAAAACTCTTGTGAGGAGCATGTGGATGCACAGATGTTTTGGAAATTGCAATAAATAAATAGGTGTCTTAATTCTTTCTACCTGTAAATCTGCAAAGAGGTCAGCTGCAGTGGCAATTTATGGAACAACAAGGAATAGATTTGAAATTAATAAGACTGCGAGTCCATTTTCTTATGCTGTAGAGCAAAAAGTCATAGAAACTTAGCAGTCAATATATTCTTTCACTGTGCTGAGTAAACAGTAAAAAGAAAATGCAATTTGCTCACAGGCTATTTCATTGTAGAAAAAAATTGTGGAAATGGTATATTTTTATTAACTTATAAATATATGTGCATATATAGGGCAATTTAAAGACTGGATTTCAAATACTGATGGATGTGGAAATGCCATGTATGTATATTACAATGAAATGAATATACTTTGGAGAGGATGAGAAGTTAACTTGCACAATTCCAACAGCTGCAGCCCAACTTTTAATATAAATAGAGTATTAATGAGAAAAGACATTAGATAGCTGTCAGTGCTAAGGGTGTCAGGGTGCAAATGTTAGATGTACCAACTTTAAGAAGGGAGGTGTCTTTCACCCAGGCCCAGATTTATGCTCTGTGTTGACATTTCTGCAAAGTGATGGAGATTGCATATATTTAGAAGTCCTGGTCTCCAGATGTTTCTGGAAAGCAATATCCTTTCCACCTATCTCCATTTTATGAGGTTACTGCTGATCCATGGGAAGTTTTGAGAAAGATCCATAGTATCCTGGATCATCAGTATACTTTGTCTCCTGAAAGTCATGTGCACCACCTAAGGCTTTGAGAAGCTAACGATGAACATTGTGAGGCATGGAGAAAAGTAAAGTCTAGTGCATAGACTGAACAAGGAAGACATGGGGCTCTCACTGAGCAAAATAAAGTCTAACAGCAGAGAAGTCAATGGTGTCTTGCCTAGGGGAGTTGGCTGAACAGGGTCATCAGTATTGGTGAGTAGTTCCTTGTTAGTACTGCCATAGCTGCCAACTAGTCTCTCCAGCTGTAATACACTGCACAAAACTCTTGTGCCTCACTAGCAGATTCCTTGCATGAAATCACAGAGCTACCAAATTCTGAATATCAGCTCTAAGTTCAAGACTGTGACAGGGGCAGGAGGAACGAATCTTTTGATGCTAAGTATTGCAGTACCTAACTTTCAGGGGTCTGGCCAGTCATGGGAACATTCAGCATATAGGTGAAGTATCTTAGAAGCACCACACATTGCCTGGGAAGACTCAGACACCCTGTGGGAGAAGGAGAAGGCATTCCCGTCCTCTTTTCAAATCCAGTAACTGAAGAGCTGGGAAAGTCATTTAGCTAAAGTGAGATTCAGAGACTGCCTGAAGGGATTTGGTACCTTATTCTCCATTATACAAGGCAGTCAGCTACATAGGTCAATTAAATTGTATGTACAACACAAACCAGGGTGAATTTAGGGCAGAGCTGGACAGGAGATCATACATCAGAACTTGAGAGAAGAATGGCATATCTATAGAGGGACAAGTGTTATTGTTTTCCTCCCTACCTGCTGGTGAAACATCTTAACTTTTTTAACTTAAAGTCATGATCTGAGTATAGTGAACCTAGATATTCCCTCTTTTTTCCTACTTTCAAAACCACTGTCCCAGTTTCCATCCCCCATAAATATGAATAACTTGGTTAGGAAAGGTGGCAAGGATGAGGAGAGAAGCTTATTATCCTCTTCCCCACCAGCAATTTTTGATACCAGCTGCCACTGTGACATTGACACAGTGGGATCAAATATGATGAACCACAAGGTGCCACTTTAACTGTCACTTCAAATTCCTGGAGTCTTCATATATTTAGTCATGTTTATTTATAAGATAAATTTCCTGTTTCTATATTGGCATTGATTTTAAACTGCCTGAAACTAAGCACTGCCTGTCAGAATGTGTCTCTCTCTTCCTAAGTATGTATCATGGTGAACATCATATTCATAACCCAGAAAATGATTCTTTCCAGTCTATGGAACCAAACACCTATTGTAGTCTCGTTTACTCTCCAGCCCAATCAACAGCCCTATCTTTTTTCCCTTTTCAATCTAGCAGATATTCCTTCATGTTGCTGTGAGCTCATTTCCAGATTTCCTTGAGTGATTTCCAAATCACCTGACCATCTGTTTCAAATTTAAGGATCCCAAGGTGCAGTCAATCTAAATATGTGAGTTATGTTATAAATTACGTTCAGAGCTACCCTTTAAATTATCTGGAGTTCTTTTTGTTGATATTAACTGTTCCATGAGTAGGGCTATAATTGACTTTAAAACCTGCAAGCACTTTATTATGTGGAAGAAAAAGATCATTATTGAAATAATGTAGATGAGGGCAACGAACAAATCAATGCCTGAAGTAGACTCACAGACGGAGTAACTTTAGAGGAATCAATTAATAGTAGCTCACTCAGAATGAGTGAGATTGGTAACTGTGATATTCCTGTTAGAGCTGTGTCACATAGGGGATGATAAACAACAAATCATTTCAATGTTCCATAAGCAGTAGATTGTGAGTAGGTTGGTTTCCATTTGGCAAGTTATATATGAATTGTGATTGGTGCCTAGATCAGATGATCTTATGTGTCTTCCAGAACTTCCTGTCTAGGCCACTGAAACCTTCAGTGATCAGAAGTTGTTATTTTCTAATGAATATTGAGTTTTTCATGAAAAATGCATAAATTCGGCTTGGATTTAAATTTTCAAGATTCAAAAGAATAAAAGTCAGAATAGGCATTTCTTCTGCCACAGAAGGGCAATACATGGATTGACAGAGCCACAGAATGTAAGAGAAACAGAAAGAAACTTTCACTGTACCAGAAAGTACTGCAAGAAAATTTGCTCTGCTGACTCAATAGAACTCTATGAGGAGAGCAAAGACACTAGTCTCAACAGCAGTTAATCTGGGGCCTTGAACAAAACCCAAAATTTACTTTCTATGGCTAAAGGAGAACATCAGACCTATGTAAGGCTATTGTTAAATGTCCCTTGGCTCCAGAGAAGACTTATCTGCTAAGCCTTTAGACCAAAGCAAGACAATTTCAAAAGCATTTATTTTTTTTCTCTGTGAAGACAGAACTCTGCTGCATAAAACTGATTGTGTGGAGAACTGATGAATAAGAGCTGCACTAATGGATCCATGGGGATCCAAGAAGTGTCAAGTCAGCAGAGAAAGACCTTCTGAGTACATTTGCTCTGTAACCACCATTCAGAAAACAGAGCTGGATGAGTTGCCAATCCAAACCAGAAATTATTTCCTCTAGAAGTTTAGATGTTTTTAAGATGAATTGAATCATAGAATCATAGAAGGGTTTGGGTTGGAAGGGAACTGAGAGATGGTCTTGTTCCAACACCCCTGCCATGGGCAGAGATATCTTCCACTAGACCATGTTGCTCAGGGCCCAATCCAACCTGGCCTTGAACAATTTCAGGGATGGGGCATTCAACACTTCTCTAAACTTTTTCCATTTAAAACCATTCTCCTGTCACTTCATGGGCTTGTAAAAAGTCCCAAGCTCTCCTGTAGCCCCTTTGGGTACTGGAAGGTGCTCTAAGGTTACCCTGGAGTCTTCTCCAAGCTGAACAATCTTAACTCTCTCAGCCTGTCTTCACAGGAGAGCTGTTCTAGCCCTCTGATTAGATTCGTCACCACCTCTGGACTCATTTCAACAGGCCCATGTGCTATCTCGGGTGGCCTAGAGTTGGATACAGCACTCCAGGGGAGGTATCACAATAGCAGAGTAGAGGGGCAGAATTACCTTCCTTGACCTGCTAACCATCATTCTTTTGATGTTGCCCAGAACATGGCTGGCTCTCCAGGCTGCAAATGCACATTGCCAGGTCATGTTGATCTTCTCATCCATCAACACCCTACACAGCTCAGTGTCATTGGCAAACTTGATGAGGGTGCACTCAATCCCACTTGTTGACATCACTCACAAAGATGTCAAACAGCACCAGTCCAAAAGCCAATCCCTGAGGAATGTCAATCCTCCCTGGTCTTCACTTGGACATCAAGTTGTTCATGTCAACTCTTTGAGTGCAACCATTCAGCCATGAAAGGAACAGGTACATGTTCCTGGCACTATTACAGACCAAACAATAAGCATGTACTATGATCCTGACCCCACTCTAAGTCCACAAAAAGCTCCTGTGTGTTTTGGCAGGACATTGTTTTTCTCTTAAGAAGTTGTATGAGGACATTCTAAAGTATTGGGCCGCCAGTGTCTATCACAAAGAGACTTTTTAAATCTCTTCCTATTTATCTGCATTTCATGTGACTTGCTACAAGAGTATGAGTTAGAACCTTTTATATATTACAAACCTCCTCAGAATGCCAGAGCAAGGCCTAGTTTAATTCATTAAGATGGTTAGGCTGAAATAGCTGGTGTAGACTGAAAATCCTTCGTTCTCTGCCTACTAATTTCTGTAAGGTGAAAGGCTGGAAATGACACAAGTTATTACTAGTAGAAAAAAGGGAACCATTAGACAGACAGCTGGGTAGACAGAAATACAGATCAAGAAATTGTGATCCTTGGGCAAGGAAGCAAAAATTTAAAATTACTTTTATTTGTAATAAAAATTCCTTTAGCAAGAATTGCATTTCCTGATGTTTTTCATTTGTTAGTAGTAATACCAGCCAGCAAGACATTCCAGGCTTTCATGGATGGATGGAGATCTCAATACACTCTGCATGGGCTGAATGAAGCAGAACAGAAATTGGCAAAACAGGGTTATTATCTTTGTTATTTAATATTCATAATTGAGTGATACTTAGAGAATCTAACCAAGTTTATACTGCAGTAGTTTTCCAGCTTAGTCTTTTTACAGCAAGTTTAAGCTCTGCAGTCCTGATCTTACTGTCTACGTAAGACTCTGAAAAGTCTGTAATTTAAAGGAAGTTTAAGGCAAAAAAAATGATGATAAAATCAAATGCACAGCTCTCAGCCAGTCTGAGTTTCAGTTTGAGGCTTTCCAGGTGTGAGACAGACAAATCATCACAAGAATTAACATGATTTTGACATTGATGAGAGGACACTGACAGTAAATTTGAAATCAGTCTTCCAGGGATCTTAGAAAGGAGCAGAAGGAGTCGAATATGTAGGAAAAATTTTTGGGAATTCTCCAGTTCTCTAAAGCAAGAGAAGAGAGAAGGTGACACATTGTGGGAGTTGGTTATGTGCCAGAGGAGAATGATTCTGTTCTGTAGGACATCAAGTGTCTGCTTTGGGTAGCTGCATCTCAGCTCCGGATGTACCTATGCCTGGGATGCCAAGTTAGTTTTAACAGCTAAAACTGCTTTACATATCCCATAAAGGGGACAATTCAAGCAAATTGTCATGCAATGAGTATAATTTGAGTTGTTTTATTATTCAGGAACTTAAAGGGAAACAGAAGTTTGTACATGTCATCGAAAAGCAAGTCCAAGTCAACAATCCTTGTTCCTTTTTCTCTGATCCCATTGCTTGAAGACCACTTCCAAACTCATCAAAGTCAGCCCCCAGAGCATGGATTTTTAAGGTATTTCTACATTAGACACTTCCTTAATTGCAGCTGTTAGACCATATTCATGCTTCCTGACAAATTTATGTATAAATTTTACAAGTGGCATATTCTTCATTCTGACATATTTCTGAAAATGTTTTTGTTCTGCAAACAGTTTCAGATTTGAGTTACAGTTTAGAGGAGAAATGTTCTTAGGTAAGGAAAACAACTTCAAAGCAATGTTTTGCTTATATTCAGTACTTTCTTCATGAAATTCACTTGTGCTCATTTAACTTTCATTTCTTGCAAAATCAATTTCAAAGAATGATGATAGTTTCAAAATTAGAGTGAATTCAAAAGGGTGGCAGAGGGGTGGGGAAGAGATCTGGGCTGAGGAAGAGTTCTGCCTTCTTGACTTCCTAACTCAGTAAATTGAACAGCTTCTATTGTTTTTGTCATCTTTCAAGTGAAACTGGAGCTGCTGAGTTTATATTTCGTGAAAGACTAAACACAGAATTCATGCTTGAAAAAGTTTCTGCTGTACTTTGAACCACTTGTTTATTTACATTTTCCCATTGGAGAACAGATAAAATACTTGGTGTTGGCATTCCATGTCTGCATCCTCCTTCTGTTTTGAAAGTTTGCCATTCCATTTTGATGTTCCATAACATTTTAAGCATACATAGAACTTTCTTTCTAGACAAAACTCCTTTCTAGACAGTACACTCCATCGTCGCACTTTTTGAACTTTATGCAAGAGCTGCTTCATACAAGTTGTTTTGGGAAATGCTTAGGGACACTCGGAGCTGTCAGAGTGACATTTTCTCACCTTAATTGTGCTGTTTTCTAGACATCCTCCATGAGTTTAGACATCTTTTTTTTTTTTTTTTTTTTTTGCATTCATGTTCTCTGCATAAAATCTGACAGCCAGGATAGACTAAGGTCAGAATACTGTTGCTAAGATTAATGTATCTGCTATCAATCTTCATTAGAAAGCAAATAGAAATATTTTCAGATATTCTGACCTTCTGCAGATTTTGTTAATTTGGTGCTTTCTTGTGAGATTTAGCTGTGTGTAAGTGTAAGCACATTTCTGGCTACTCACCCAAGTACATAAGGTTTTATTAACACTGTCTCCTGTCCTTGGTCTGGAATATACCTTTGGCACAGATGAAGGCATTTTCCTCAGTGAGAGTGTTTGAGGACTTCCAGAATCTCCTACTATGAATATGCATTTATTTCCACCAGCATGTCTTTTATCCCAGTGATTCCACATGAGCTGTAGCCTCTAATATCCATTAAAGGAGTGCTCCTTCTGACCACTATTTTTTATAGGCAGTTCTAAAGCCTTTACTGCTCTGGCTACTTGAATTGAAATACCAACAAAAATATTCTCAGAAATTAAAAATAGAATTATTTTTTTAAGACCTACTTGTATGCCCAGTTTTTATTTTATGACAAGAATGTTCTGCTTCTTTTTTTATTTGATCTATGAAACTGTTTTTGAGAGCAGGTCACCTTCTGGTACTTGAAGTTATACTAAAATACTTTATTCATTCAAAATCAGGAACTTTTATATAAAAAGAAAACTGTCTTAGGGTAAAAATATAAGTTGATTTTCTTTGGAAAGTCATATTTATCACTGGGCAGCATGAAGAGGAAAAATAAGCCATTAATTATACTTAAATACATGACCTTGAAAACACAAATATCAGACTGTTTATATCTGTACTTTTCAGTTTGTAACTAACCAATGTTCACATAAAGATGATTCCAGCATCAGTTGGACTGGGCATTAAAACATTGCAATATGCAGCACACCAAACTTAAATCATTCCCTAAAAGTGCAAGAGGGATTTCAAGAATGAGGAACAAGGTGTGCATGGGGTCAAATAACTTACCCACAGGCACACAAGAAGTCTCTGTCACAGCTCTCAGCTAAGCCTGGTCCTGCATGCCAATTGTGTCCTTCACTCACAGTGCTTTGAGTCTGCATTTGTAGCAGC
>NW_008665251.1:104123-109199 GCF_000695815.1 Acanthisitta chloris | reverse complement strand
ACAGGTTTATTATTAATGTTGATAATGAGATAATAAGCTGTCACAGGGGATGGTGATGAGCAGCATCAAGGCAAGTCTATTGCTAGCATCCACAGTGGAATTTCTGCCAAGGAAATGTTATGAGGAAGACTGGGGGGGAAAAAAAAGAGAAGAAGCAACAGCACCTGGTAGTGTGAGGGGTGTGTGGGCTGAGAACACTATCTTGGGAGTTCTGCAGTTCTGCTTGTAGAGATGCAAAGTTTAGCCTGTCTTTTTTTCTTTTTTTTTTTTTCGGTAGTTTTCCTTTTGAAACGAATGTTATGCTCATTATTGGTGCCAAACTGACAGCCCTTGAGACTGAAGTGCCTTCTTACAAGATCAGGTGTAGTAAGCAGCAGCAACAGAAGCTTTTTCAGACATACCTGTCAGTAAGTCTCCACCTCGGCCAGGAAAAGATGGAAAATAGTTAAGATTCATCTTTACTCTCTGTACTTTGCCTGGTAGCAAAGGGACTTCAACTGCTACTTGTGTTGCTTCTACTTTCACTTTGGAAATTAATTGGGATCAACATATTTGTCTTCAGTCACTACAAACCCTAAAGAGGAGTAACATTTGATTACCTTTATCTCATCTTCTAATTGATAAGTGACCCCAGTTTTAACACTAACCATATGCCACCATTATTTACTAGGTAGTAATTAAGTTCTAAAGGGTCTTAAATGCCTGATAAGGAAACATCTAATAGAAAAAGCTGAATGAAACAAACTTATTATAGGTGTAAATACCAGTGAATATACCACAATGCATGTAGCTTTATTTCCCCTCCCTTAATGCCCTTTCTTCTCTTACTTCTCAAAATACTGAGTTCCAGTCCCTAAACTTCAGGAAAGCTGTCTGCTGGTTTGCCTTTCTGTGGGGCAGCTGAATTATCTGATTTTCATGTGTGGTTTGTTCAGTTCATAGTAGAAAACAAGAAAGGAGCAAAACCTCTAGAACATACCTATTTCCTTCCTCTGCTCTGTGTGTCTGTCTAGTTTATTTCTGATGGATATTTGTGTAAGATGATCTCAAAAGCTTCCAAAGAAAGAAATATCTTTAGGGAAGAACGACTTTCCATGAAACACTGTACCATCTAGTACAGCCAGTGGACTGGAAAAGACAGGCAACCCTAATGGAGTGAGTGCTATCAAATAATTTTCTGACTGGCCTGGTACAATTAGTTAAAATAGCTTCTCCTGTTTTACTGAAACTGGGAGTGTCAGTCCCCTGGAAAATTAAGTCCCAACTTTCAGTTATGTTTTATTGGGCTTTTAGTAACTAACAATCTTTACCTGTCTCACAAAATTACTAAAACATAGCAGCATGTGAAAACAGAGGCTGAGATTATCTAATAATTTTCTGACTGGCCTGGTACAATTAGTTAAAATAGCTTCTCCTGTTTTACTGAAACTGGGAGTGTCAGTCCCCTGGAAAATTAAGTCCCAACTTTCAGTTATGTTTTATTGGGCTTTTAGTAACTAACAATCTTTACCTGTCTCACAAAATTACTAAAACATAGCAGCATGTGAAAACAGAGGCTGAGATTATCTATGGGTCAGTGGAATGAGGAGAGTGAGGATCTTAATTCCCTAGTTACCAGTTGTAAAATAAGAACATGATATTGATTCATTTGTCACCTCTGCCTCATCCATCAAGTGTGGGTTGACCTATGAAAAAACATAGGCACACCCAACTTTGCATTGAAAGGAACTTCTGGACATTGTGGAGCTCAAAACAAAGGATGTGTTTCCCCTGAAGGTCAATGGCTATACTGAAATTCAAGCTGCTGTGAAAGGCCAGGTGAAATCTGACTCACCTGTCCTGTGAGTTACTGTGCCATTGACTCTTCTGCATCTTCCTAGGGGAGAAATCCCAAAGGGAGGACAGCACATAGACTTTCATTGACCACAAATCTCTTTCAGACCACAATCACTTCCACTGCTTCAATAAACCACAGCAATAACCACTGTTACATATTGTCCTCTAGAAACAAGGACTGGCAGAAATCAGGTCATTAGGAAATCTACAGAACACAAATCTGGGGAAAAGGAGCATCCCTGAAAGGGGCCACAGAGCAATCAAATGCCAAAAATCAGAGCTAGCTGTCTCAGTACATGTGACCAGATCAGAACTGGTGGTATGGGAATAGGTACTCAGCATTTACTCTACCTTTCAGTTCTTTAGGACCATTTTATTCAGAGAAAATGCTCAGTTTATGTTTTGAAATGTACACAGAGATTTCTCTGGAATAAATATCTTGGACAATGCTACATTTTCAAGTAAAAGCAAAAAGAAGTAAAATATAAAATTGTCAACCCCCCAAACTCTTCCTAGACTCTCATTGTGATGCATTGCCCTGGGAAAGCTTGCCAGGCTGTATAACACCTTTATTGCTTGATCCTGAGAGTTCAATTTGTTATTTACCCATCCTTCTTCTGTCACTGGCCATGACCACATATCTGTTTATATTATTCCTAGCAGGTTTTCCAGCACACATTGGTTCAAAAATCAATCGCTTCCTAGATTCATCATTTCTGTACTGCTTTTGGGCTTCATGTCTCAAGTGCTAATCTGCCAGTGGCACTCTAATGCTGATTACAGTAGCACCTGCTCTTGCCACATGGGGAAAGGAAGGTTTGCCTCATGTTTCTTCAGCCAAAGCACTGTAATAAATAGATGGCATGGACAAATAAACACATATATCTCTCCGGCAGTACAGAAGTTCCCTGTTGTACATTTATTTATGTTCTGTAAATTTTCACATGGTTTCACCATTCCTCTGGGAAGAAGGTTCTTCAAAACATCAATTCATCAGTATTTGTTAGAATTACTGTCATTTGATACTACCTTGAGCTTACTTTTATCCTATTACTTACATTCTTAAGTGATATTCTAAATCATTCTCATCTTCTTGTTGCTTATTCCTCTCTATATTGCTTACCAAGATATGAATTTTTAGTTCTATTCATCTTTCTTACTGTTCATTTATTTCTTAAAGATTTTAACATATGCTTTTGGGTAACTCTTTTGAATGTATTTTTTCACACTTAAATGTGAAGTCATATCCCAGAAGTATGGAGAATGATGTTTATGTGAGCACTGGCCTATTCTTCTGCCATATCTCATTGCAAGCTACTGCATAGTTTTTGTTATCTTTCTTAGAATTGGCCTTTCCAAGTTGTTCTCTCATATAGTATTGAATAATTATCTTACTGATTCTATGAATTGACAGGTCCTGTTTTGTCCTATTTTCATAGAATTATAGAATCATTTATGTTGAAAAAAACCCTTTAAGATCATCTAGTCTGACCATTAACCCAACACTGCCATGTTCACCACTAGACCATGTCCCGCAGTACTACATCTACAAGTCTTTTAAATGCCTCCAAGGATGGTGACTCCACCACTTCCCTGGGCAGCCTGTTCCAATGCTTGACAACCCTTTTTGCTCGCCTGTTCCAATGCTTGACAACCCCTTTTGCTTGAGACTATTTCCTCTTGTCCTGTCACTTGCTATTTGGGAGCAGAGACCAACCCCCACCTGACTACAATCCTCTTGCAGGTTGTTGTAGACTATAGCAGAGACCAACCCCCACCTGGCTACAATCCTCTTGCAGGATGTTGTAGACTATAGGGTCTCCCCTGAACCTCCTTTACTTCAGGCTAAACATCCCCAGCTCCCTCAGCCACTCCTCATCAGACTTGTGCTCCAGACCCTTCCTCAAATCTCTTGCCCTGCTCTGGACACATTCCAGCACCTCAACGTCCTTCTTGTAGTGAGATGCCCAAAACTAAGCCCAGGATTTGAGGTGCAGCCTCACCCATGACAAATCTTATCCTTGTTTACCAAATCTCTTAATTCAGGTAATTTGGATTCATTTTCGCATTTTCTCTGATGTTCACAGCTTATTTACTCCTTTGTTAGGCTACTACTGTGCTACATTTTGCAAACGTAAACAAAAAGGAAGCCTTAGCTTAAAGGAGTTGCATTGGAGATTCATAACAAACGTAGTGGGCTGAGCTGGGCTGGATGCCAGGTACACACCAAAGCCACTCTGTCATTCCCCTCTTCAGATGAACAGGGGAGAAAAAAGCATAAAAAAAGGCTTGTGGGTTGAGATAAGGACCAGAGGAGATCACTTACCAATTACAAACCTGATATGGGGAAATTAGCTCAATTTGTTACCAATTAAATCAGAGCAGGATAATGAGAAATACAACCCAAATCGTAAAACACTTTCCTCTCCCCCTTCATTTCTTCTTGGGCTCAACTTCATCCCCAAATTCTCTACCTCCTCCTCAGCAGAAGTACAGGGAGACAGGGAATGGTGGTTGCAGTCTGTTTGTCACGTGTTGTCTCGGCCACTCCTTCCTCCTCAGGGACAGGACTCCTCACACTCTCCCTGCTCCTGTATGAGGTACCTCCCACAGGAGACAGTCCCTCATGAATTTCTCCAACATGAGCCCTTCCCACAGGCTGCAGTTCTTCACAAACTGCTCCAGCCTGGGTCCCTTCCATGGGCTATAGTCCTTCAGGAACAGTCTGCTCCAGCATGTGTCTGCCAAGGGTCACAAGTCCTGCCAAGATCCTGCTCCAGTATGAGCCTCCTATGGGGTCACAGTCTCCTTCCACCATCCACCTGCTCCTGCATGTAGATGGGCAAGCAACTGCTCAGTTATCCCCAAGGCACAACCATCATCTCTGATGGGCTAAATCTTGGCCAGCAGCACATCCATCTTGAAGCCATCTGGCATTGGCTCTATTGGACATGGGGGAAGCTTCTGGAAGCTTCTCACAGAAGCCATTCAGAGTCCCTGACCATCCCACTATGACCTTGTCATGCAAATCTAACTAGATGGGCAAGCAACTGCTCAGTTATCCCCAAGGCACAACCATCATCTCTGATGGGCTAAATCTTGGCCAGCAGCACATCCATCTTGAAGCCATCTGGCATTGGCTCTATTGGACATGGGGGAAGCTTCTGGAAGCTTCTCACAGAAGCCATTCAGAGTCCCTGACCATCCCACTATGACCTTGTCATGCAAATCTAACAAAAT
>NW_008665251.1:64705-104081 GCF_000695815.1 Acanthisitta chloris | reverse complement strand
AGAGAAGATATCAGCAAAGACAGTTGTGTGTGGGTCATATATTCTGCTATTTAGAGCTACTCCTGATTTCACATCCTCATTGGAATTGAAGATGCAACTCAGATCTTTTAGTTTTTTGTTTAAAGACTTATAAGTTGATTAGATATATTGTAAGGTTGGCTGTGCACTGTTTTAGATACTCTACAGGAATACTCAATTCTTAGATATTAATTTTTATGCTGTCTCATGTGATCATGTGTCCTCTGATGTGATCAAAATCACAGCATGGGCAATGACTGTGGGATGCTACTAGGCCCTAATGTGGGGAATGTGGCTCAGTGAGGCACTTCAGGGAAGAGGAATAAAGGTGGAAGGGAAGGAGAAAGCTCTTAGTTTGAAATAACCTTCTAAGACTATTTAAACTAAATTGAAACCTCTCTAAGTTATGTATAAACCTAGATTAGGAACACTAAAATGGATAGTAAACTTTTCTGTTCACTTCTATAGTGACTGAACTTTTCTAAGGACTTGATAAAATTATAGCTAATATTCTGAGGATATGTGTTTTTATTTCTTTACAAGAAATGCATATATTTGAATATCTTAAACACAACATAAAGCTTGTTAGATTTATTTCAAAGATACACACAATGCCAAAGCAAATCTCTCAACAAATGTTTTCCTTAACTGACCTCTGCTGGAGCTGTTTTGTTTTCTCCTAAAAGAGACTCTGGCAAGGACACTGCAGGTTCCAGATTTACTCTGTGATTCTTGCTCGTTCTGTGGCTCTCAACTGGCCATCCATTATTTATTGCAGAACAATGTGTACCTTGATGACCCTGAACAATAGGCAGAGACTACAAAACCAAGCAGGATCTCTGCTCAGAGGATTTTACAATCTTAGTGAAGTACTTTGGAAAGTTTTTGAAAACAGCATCCAGTACCACTGTATTGAGCCCAGCAGCTCTTCGGGTAAAGCATTTTTTTTTTTCCAGAGCTATTGCATGCTCAGAACAGCTTCTCTGGTTAAAACAGCTACTATAGTCTTTGCTAGTTTTATATCCAAGGAAAGGACCTCTGGAGATCATCTAGCCCACCCACTCTGCTCACAGCAGGGTCAACTAGAACAGGTTGCTTAGGGCTATGATCAGCTGGATTTTCAATATATCCAAGAATTGAGACTTCACATCTCTGGGCAGAACGTTCCAGTTCTTAGCCATCCTCCCAGTGAAATTTTTTTTTTTCTCTCCTGTGCCTCAGTTTCTGCCCACTGTCTCTTGTCCTTTCAATGGGTACCACTGAGGAGAGTCTGGATCCCTCTTTGCAACAACCCACACACTCCCCAAGTGTTCATACACATGGATAAGATCCACTCTGAGCCTTTTCTTCTCTGGCTGAACAGTCACTTATCTTACAGCCTCTTCTTATTTGTCAGATCCTCCAGTCCTTTAAATATCTTTGTGGCCCTTCACTAGATTTGTCTCTCTTGTCCTTGGGAGCTTAGCACTGGACAGAGCACTCTCAACTTGTGGCATCAGAACTGAGCAGAGTGGAAGGACCCTACATCCGTCCCTTAAAACTCTGTAGTGTCTAAAAAATGAGGAAAGCTGCATTGGGAACACAGTGAAAGCCACATCAAAGTTTTGAGCTGCTTGGATGGCTATCTTACTTTTGGAAATGTGCTGGATTGCATCCTCTAATGCTTTCAGAGCAAACAAAAGACATGTATCAGTGAGAATAGCCCTGTCTCCCTATGTTGTTTACTTCTGGTCTAGATTAGTCTTGATGAAGTCTACATGTGATTGAAACTGGGTGTCCAGGGACTTTTTCCCAGAGAGGTTCCTATGATTTTTAAGTGCAGCATTGAGGTGTGCCCTGGTATGAAATGAAGTAATGAAGACTATGTGATACACTTCTGAAACACAGCTCTTATGAAAAATTCAAGAGGAAATGCTTTCCTTTTGTTCACTGCCAGTTCATCTAGTTTGCAGCTAGAGAAAAGAGAGATGATTATTTTGGGGTACTTTAATGTGTGGGAGCTTTTAAGTGGATATAGATTTGTTCTGTGTGTTGTCAAGGTGCCAGAAGTTCTTAAAGCCTGATAGTGCTCTCTCCATGTTTTATTCAGGTTGTCATCAGTAATGAAATATAATTTAATTTTACTTTGCTATTATACTTTTCTCATCTCACTATCAAAAAAAAAAGTGTGCAGAATATTTTTTTTATCACTGCTTACAAACAAGGGAGCTTTACAAACAAATGTATGCAAAGAATTAATGTTTTTGTAGAGAGGCTTTAATTTATTATTTAGCTCTATTTCTCCAGTGATAGCAAAAACATGCTTTTTATGAACATCATAGTACTCTTAATTCTTGAAGACAATTTACACATTAAAAATAAATTGTAAAATCCCAGTAGGTTTCAGCATGTTGACACATTTTAGATTAAGGATGGTAATGTTGATGGCTGCTAACTTTTAAATAAGTAAGTTAGATGGGGAAAAGTGATTAGCAAGAGCTGTGTTAAAAAAAAAAAAGAAGAAACCACATTCCTTGAGACTGTTAGCCTTTTGTCTTCAAGATGGGATCTCAACACTTTTTCCTTTGCTCTATTGCTAAGGGTCTTTGGAAAAAAATAAAAAGCTCCTTGAGATGTCAAGTTGCAGTCTGGAGAGGGACTGCAAATACATCTTCCTAGACATCCACAAGGTCTGGATATTTGTTGCTGCCCTTGTTCCTGTGGAAGCTGGTTAGTCTCTCATTGTCTAGTCAGGTATTGTTTGTAATCTTTAATGTAGCTTTTGTGTTAACTCAATGTCCAGCCATGAAGCCATGAAAAGAGAAATTGCTGCACTGGTTCCTTCTGGTTAGAACTGGTAAATTTACCCAACAGGATTTCCTTAAACCAGTGGAATAGCCTTGTCCTACTCATCAGAAACATCAACCCCCTTCAGCACTTCACTCCTACCCTCACTGTGGAAGATCAGCAGTTTCTCCCTTCTCTGCCTCCTCTCACATGGACTCATTTTGTGCTCTGGCTGCTTTTAAATCATCTCCTGCAGCCCTGGCACTCATTTCCTAACAAAGATCTTCAGCCTTTGCAATCATCTGCATTCATTTCCCCTTAATCTTCTTCACACTTCCATAACTCCTCTTCTGCTCCCAGAATTGCACTTTCTTAAAACAGATCTTAAAGAGAAACATCCCTTTGGCTATCAGGTATATTTTCTGTCCTTTTGCAGATTTTTATTTAAATCCTATTTCTTCTGCATTCCTTCATTAGGTTGCTGTCAAACTTCTGTGCATTTCTGCCTCAGGATAATAGACTACATATGCATAATACATAGTTTGGATGTCAATAGATTTTATTACAGTTTAGGATAGTGGTTCTGCTTAATTTTGTGCTATCCTCGAACTAGATAGTAAATTGTTGTCTCTGACAGGAAGGTTATACTACAGGCTAAATTTTACCCTGAGTTACATGCAAGAATCTTTCTACCAGAGTCAGAATTTGGCCTATAATGTGTTTGGGAGTGAAACAGAGAAGTCCTGGTCTCCTTATCAGACATGACATACAATCCTGTTATGCTACAGATGCACCTCCCTGATATAAAGAAAGTGAAAAATCCCCAAGTCGTGGTGAATTTATATGGTTAATATTATCTGATACAAGTGAATGAACAGCACCTTGAGGGAAAGTTGGATGGGTGAGGGAGACATCCAAGGAAGCATTGTTACATGCCCAGCAGAAGGGCAAAATCAAAGATAAATGTAGGTCAGTGAAAAAGCCAGAAGCAACAGTAAAATACTGAGAAAATTCCAGAAGACACAAGACAAAGTGACCTGCAACAGTACTTACTTCTCACCACATCTCAGAACATAGTCAAAGCAGATGTAAAACCCAGAAATCATCACAGCTACATCAGTCCTTTCCCCCTCCTTCAGCAGGGCATGGGAAATAAAGTACATGTTTTGTAAACTCAGCTCTTTATGTCTACAGGGTCACAAATTTCTAAAACAAAATCCTACTTGGGAATATCACCAATAATTCTTTCCTGTCCACTGAAAAACAAACCCAAGCAAGACACTGGTCTGGCCTCACTGTGCTAGTGGAAAGTATTCAAGAAACAACTGGACATGGCACTTAGTGCTATGGTTTAGCTGATTTGCTGGTGTTTGGTCAAAGGTTGGAGGTTTTTCCAACCTTAATGATTCTATGATTCTATGCCATGCCCTGCACATCACTGAAGAGGGATGGCCTGTTACTCACCTGACTTGCCAGTCTTGACTATTGTGTCCTAGACTCCTGAGCTCTGCAGTAACAGGTCCTCCCATGAAAGGAGGGTGATAGCACAGCTTGTATGTCCCCTGGTTCAAGACCAGGCTCCAGTTGACTCTATTCAGTCAGTCACCTCTTCCTGTTCCCACAGGTCTGGTGACTTTTGATGTGCAAGAATTAAAACAAGGAGTGGGGAGTTTGAAAAGGTGCACAGGAATTAGTACCACACACAGAATTAGAATATTCTGAAAAAAAAGATATTAAAACCTGTCTGGGCTCCTCTCTCTCTCTCTCTCCCTCTCTCTCAGTTTACTTCTCTCCTTTCCCAGATTTAGTTTCTAATAATCTGCCCCATACAGTTAAAAATGTGTCAGACACAAGATCACTGGGGCATTTTCAGGGCTGATTCATCCAAACATAAGAAATCCCACCCACAAGGATGCATCTTTTCTATACAGAACAGACTTCGTGGAAGCAGATAATTGGAAGCAATTAATCACACCAAAGACAAACAAACTTAGACATAAATCATTAAACTAACAAGAATATCATCTGCTTCTCTACCCCTTTCCATCTCCTCCTCTGCCTCTACACTGCTTTGAAGAAAGGCCTCTGGCTTGCAGAGAAAATGTCACCACTGCATTTTATGGCTTATAAAGATAGCAGGAGGGCTTGCTTTATTTTTTCACCTTGTATTCTTTTTTTTCCTTGTGTGACTATGATGTGAGTATGTCTCTGTAGGTTTTCCATACTGAGAGCTCCAACAATATATAAAGAGAGCACACTCTATTCAACCATCATTAAGCATCATTTGCAATCTTGTACTTTATCATCAGTGTACTGTCCATTCAGCAAGTTTTCATGCTTGAAATATCCACACTGACCCTTGAGATGTGTCAGCTAGTTTGTGTAACAAACTAGTTCTGATAACATGCTTTTATTACTACTGTCTTCAGCGTCTCAGCTCTCATTCACATTCATTGTACAATACAAAAGCCTTGCATCTCTGACCTTATCCCCCATGACCTAGTTGTAATACTTCAGATTTAATGGTCTTATTGTTGAGCTGTCCTTGGAGGGATCCTTGTGCTTTTTCTACCGAAGTCTCCTTGAGATATGGTGTCTTATCACAGCATTTGCACTTCAAAGTGCTCTAGGAGGGCCTAAATCACCAGCCATCTCACCAAATATGACTTCTGTCCGGAGGAGAAGCTGGATTGTGTCCTTCACAAAGGGCAGTTAATTCAGGAAATGAGAATGAGTTACAGAAGGACAGGCAACAGATCCTGCTGTCTGCTTTACTAGTCTGTTCTCTTTTACTGGGTATGTCCAGCAAAGCCCCTAATTTGGCTGGTGCAGGAAGTACACTCCAGTAAACACATTACCAGGTGATGAGAATCCTTGAAATGGAGAAGTTACACAGCTGATTATATTCTTATCATTTGTAAAGTGAAATAGTGAAGCTTTTGACACAGATAGATACTGAGACATGACTAAACTGAAGAAACCAACTAGCCAAAACAGAAGCCTTGGAATTTGACTAATGTAGACTTGAAGGACAGGCAGAAGTGTGAGTGCAAGTACATGCTTGATAGAGGACATTAAGTGTTCAAATGAAATACCCAACTACAACATCTTTGTTATAAAAGAATATTCAGTGCTGCCAAGTAGGAGATGAGAACTAATGATGTGTAGACTTTTAGCTATTGAATGCTTCAATCCCATGGAAAGGTATTTAGTCAGAAACATGCAATTCTGTCCTACTGGGTGCAATCTCTGTGTAAAAAGAAACTTGAATTGTTGTTGTTTGTGATTTACGAAAGAGACAGACTCCAATCTTCCTTCTGATAACTAGCAAAGATCTTGTATTTATAAGAAAGCTAGAGGACCTAAATGATAACAGCCCATTCCCAAATTTAGGAACTTACTGAGCTAAAATAGACTCATTAGCTAAAATAGACTCATTAGCTAAAACATAGCTAATGAATCAGTGAAAAGAGTCAAGTCCACCTCAATTTAAAATCCCTTTGGGAATAACTCTTTCACCCACCTTTAAACATTTACAATGTATCTACACCTCTGTTTGAACTAGCTCCAAGTACAGTCATTGAAAAGAAATAAGTACATGGCAGATCTGAATCATCTGATCTATTTTAGCTCTACTTTAGGAAATGAATCACCTCTTGCCTGTTTCTCTCTGGCTACATGGGAAGTCCAGATTACTTGTTCAGATGCAGATGATTACCTTGTAGATGTTTCTGTCAGAACAGAACCTCATTATCTTTCAAAGCTTTTTGATATTTTATATAGTTGCATAAAGAACTGAACCTATGCTCAGTTTTTGAAAGTGAAGAGGATTAACTGAGTAATGACAAGAGATGGCTGTAGTAACTGGTGAAAGAATATATTAGTCCATCTACAGTTCCTTCTGAGACCCCAAAATGTAAAGAAAGAAAGAGTCTCTCCATGACTAGCAGAATTAATGCCACATACTGTGTCACCTGCCTTTCCTGAGTGGGAAGGCATAAGCAGAGTGAATGAGGCTATACCATGCACCATATTCTGCATTTTCACTTCTCCCTATGCCAAAACTGTTGCTGCTTATTGTGCAGACTTGCCTAGAGACTTGGGGGCATTGAAGTAGCAGAATAAACTAGTCAACCTGTTCCTCAGAGGTATTTTACAGTTGTCTATAACATCACCAGTGTAATTCCCACCTGTCATGGGGAAAAGAACTTACAGAAGAGAAAGGTTTTGTGAATAAGAATAATCTCATTCAGAATAAATGGTCTGCTTGGCATATCCTGGCAAAAAGCCCAACAAAACAAAACCAACCTGTGAAGTACTGCTAGTGTCTTGAAAACAAAATTTGAAGTAAAAAGTGAATCACAGATGAAGAACTTGGTCATGTGCACCCTCAGGACATTTGCAGATGACATTAGGTTGGTGGGAGTGTCAATCTGCCTGAGGGTAGGAAAGCTCTACAGAGAGACCCAGACAGACTTGATCAATGGGCTGAGCACAACTGCATGAGGTTCAATAAGGCAAAGTGTCAGGTCCTGTACTTGGGTCGCGACAGCCTCATGCAGTGCTACAGGCTGGGGGAAGAGTGACTTGAGTGTTGTTCATCAGAAAGAGACCTGGGAGTGCTGGTGGACAAGCAGCTCAATATGAGCCAACAGTGTGCACAGATGGCCAAGACCAATGGCATCTTGGCCTGTCTCAAGAACAGTGTGGCAGCAGGACTAGGGAAGTGATCATCCCCCTGTACTCAGCATTGGTGAGGCCACACCTCAAGTGCTATGTTCAATTTTGGGCCCCTCAATTTAAAAAGAACATCGAGGCACTGGAGTCCAGTGAAGGGCAATGAGGCTCAGGAAAGGTCTAGAACACGACGTATGGTCCAGTGAAGGGCAATGAGGCTCAGGAATGGTCTAGAACACGACGTATGTGGAACAGCTGAGGGAAATGGGTTTGTTTAGCCTTGAGAATTGGCAGCTCAGTTACTCTCTACAACTACCAGAAATGGGGTTGTAGAGAGGTGGGAGATGGTCTGTAGGGGTTGTAGAGAGGTGGGAAATGGTCTGTCCTGTCATGCCGATAGGGAGAGGACCAGAGGGAATGGTCATAAACTGAGACAGAGGAGATTCAGATTAGATGTTAGGAAAATTTTTTTCCCTGTTATGGAGGTCAGGCACTGGAGTAGGTTGCTCAGGGAGGTGGTAGAGTCACCACCCCTGGATGTGTTTAAGAGGCATCTGGATCTGACACTGGAGGATCTGGTTTAGGGTTTAGGGGTTACAGGAGAGTACCAGGTTAATGGTTGGACTCAATAGTCTTAGAGGTTTCCTCCAACCTTGATTCTATGATTCTATGTGTGCAAAACCTATTCAGTATTGGGCATCAGAAGGGACCACTTCTCCATGGTCTGAAGGGAAAAAGAGAGGAAAACACTAATATTAAAAATATACATGAGTAAGAAAGTGTGTTTTTTTAAATTAAAACCAAAAAAGGTGATAGTGGTAATCTGCAAAGAGAGGACTGGTCATTTCAAAAGGTTTCTAAATGCCTATGAGCTAGATACAGCACCATCTGTCTGAAGGGTATCCCTCAAATATATTAGGCACTCTATGGAAGAGTAACAATAGTGATAATGTGACCAAAAACAGGTTGGAAAAACTGCCATGCCTGGAGAACTTTACTGCTCATGAAGAACAGGTATGATCCTTCTATCTGATCCACAAAACAATAATTGACAAATTTCACAGACCTGAACTTACCTATGCTGAGGTGTGGAGGGAGCAAACTAGGACACAGACATGTGATGCTCTGGACTGAGGCATTCCAAAGTGACCAACTCTGCACATCTGCCAGCCTCCCAGGAGATGCAAGGTAAAGCAAATTTAGGATAACATATGCTACTTCACCTCTGTGGCTTTATCAAGAAACTAAGACTACTTTTCTGTTAATCTGGCTTTTATTTTCAGAAAATTTCTTATCTCAAGCAGCAGCCAAAATTAAGTTACTACACTTTTAAGAGTGGTTAATATACAAACACAGGTCTTTTTTTACTCTACATAGATATATTTTTTTTTAAAGAACAGACATTGCCTGTGGTTGCTACTAAGTTCTGTAACTGTCTGAGGTGTTTTTCATGGAATAAAATCTTAGTTAAAGAAGCAAGAAGTCACCTTCAGTAAAATAAATATTATGACAAAATTTTACAAAGTTGACAAGAATGTTGGCTCCTGCCCCACCTGTTTTATCTCCCTCCGAAGACACAGCACAAAGCAAATACAGTCAAAAAAATCAATGACCCTTGAAGAAACGAGTCTCTGAGAACAAAGTTGTGTTGTTTTCTTGTCAGTAAATTTAGTATTCCTTTCATGAAGCACAATTTAGTCAACCTATTAAATGCAACCATATATCTTATTAATGAAAAACTGCTAATTTAGCTTTTCTCCAATTATAATGTAAGGTTTGGTGTAGAAAAAAAAGCAACCCACTCAAAACAACTTCTGATTTCTCCAGCCTTTCCATTGTCTATGGTTAAAAAAAAAAACAACAAAATGAAAAAGTTTTCTTCAGGCAAGAGAACATGAAAACAATTATCTCCTTCTTCCCTTTTTAAATTCCCTTTTCCCTGTCTACCTCCCCATCTCCCTTTATAGAGGGATTATTATCAGAAATAATAAAATCTATTCCCTAAGGATAAAGGATGAGTAAACCTTATGGAGGTGAGATTTTCTGAACCATTCGTTTGCAAAGTCATTTAGTATTCATAACCTCTTTCTTCTAATTTAAATCTGTATGGCTTGAACCAGTTTTCTTTTCAACCAGTTTTACACCTGAACAACTCCACTGGGCTGGTTTCTCCCCTGCATTGCATTTTGCACATTGATTTATACCTGAAAAAAAAAGAGTGCTGGATGCTGCAGCTCTGCTTTGGGACAATTCTTCGTGCAGCTTGCAGGGAGGCAGATGATTATCTGCAGGATGTAAAGCAGGAGAGATCCTGGGCCCTTTGCCATTTATGGGTTTACTTTTGACTTTGAGTAGCACCAAAATCAGGCAACTTTGCAGGGATGATTCAGATGTAAGATAAAAGAATCCCCTATGGAAGAAGACAGTATGGATATGAGCTCTACTCCTTTCTCCTGTTCTCTCCTGTTGTCTCCTCTCCTCTCCTATCCTTTTGTCCTCAAGGTAGCCACACCTAAGCCAGCAGCAGTCTTAGAACTGTATAGCTTCATCAGAATTGTGTTCTACCCAAGCCAATATGTTGCTTTGTGAAGATAAAGCCTCTTGGCAGGACTTGGTGGCTGATCATAGTGTCACACTAGAGGGGTTGACTGTGTTCTCAAAATATGCCTCTTCAGAGAACAACTGAATTTTTATCTAATAAGAAATGGAGCCTCAATTTGGGATGATATCTTACAGCCTGTGTAAACATGAGAAGTCTGCCAAGTCTGTCAACACAAAAACCCCAGGCTGCTGTTTCCTTGTGTTGAGAAAAAATACTTAGAAAAGGATGTATTGCCTCTGAATTCTGAAAAAAAATGTAAGCAAAATGTCCATTTAGTATATATTTTCTAGGAAACTGTTTCTGAATACAGAGGTCTGAAATCAGAGTATGAATAATCAAAGGCTGCTCAGTGTTGCATGTATCACCCACCCAGGAGTCAGGAATATGTCATGGCTTGGGAGACTGCAGGTCTTGGAAAAAACCAGCTCACTGTGGGCATGCTCTAGGGCCTCTTTGCCTAGTCACTGGTGGCTTGATATGCAACACGAGTTCCTCAGCCACTGGAATCTAGAAAATGTAATGTGTTAATCCTCTCACACCCTCTACATCATAGCTAAAAATTATATCCATTGCTGAGGAAAGAGCCTGTGACAATGGGTCTGAGGGTACTGCAGGCAGACTAAAATAAATTGGCCAAAAAAATATCACTAGTCAGCTTTGTGCCCCATCCTTTTTTCAGCCTTTCAACTTGCCCTAAGACAGACAAGTTGTGACCTGGCCTATTAAGCTATGAGACTTCCTCCCTGTTCAATGAATTCTTCCCAAATTCTCCCCCTTCCCATACTGAAGCCCTGAACACTTCTTTCTCCACCTCCTTGGTGCCTTTTTGCACTATGTGATGAAAGTCAGCAATGGAGTCTTGAGTGAGATATCTTCAACCTTTGTGGAATTTCCCATTCATGCTGGATTTGAACTTTTTTCTCTAAACTCTAGAGGCAAAATGTCAGTAATGTGAAATTTCCCAAGCTGCTGCAGAACCCCTGGAGCAGTGTCTAATTTTAAAGTAGTCAAGACATTTAACTTTGGACCCTATTTGTCATGTAAGCACAATGGGGGATGTGTCAGGGCCAGATTCAGAAAATCTTAAAGTATTCCAAATGCCTACTAAAGGGAAAATATTCCATACTCAAAAGGAAGGACACTTGCCTGACACTTCCTAAGATATTAATTCCTGACAACATGTGAGAACCTAAATCTTAGAAGTTTTATTCTTGTACTTTTAAATGCTTGGTCATCCTTGTTCACACATTCCCTAGGTGGACTCCACTTAACCTAATTAACAAAACAGAAAGAAGAAAATGTCCTTGTCTTCACTCCCATATTGACAATGTAATATCTCATTACATTAAAAGGTACCATTGACAAGTTTTACATGGCACAAAATTAGAAATTATATTTATGAGCACTTTGCTTCAATGTGAATGTAGCTTAAATGGTGAAGTGTGTGCTGCTTGCCTCCTGCACAGTCCCTAAAGCTCCTACCTAGCCTTATGCTGAAGTGATAGCACAGAAAAACTAAAACCCACAGTCAACAAGCAAAGCAGTTACAGGAGGTATCATGATAAACAGTCAAGACATTTGTCAAAACTGGTATCTGTAATTGCCTAAGACAAGAAAATGGAAGTTGAAATCTAACTCAGAAAGGAAAATTATCACAGTGAAAACTCCCAGAAGATGAAGCAGCACTTCCAAGATGCATTGCAATGGTTTTGCCAGGGATGAATTGCAGGAGCAAGGTTTAAGGTTACCCTTTTGGCCAGAAGTTGCTGATGAGATTGAACACCTTTGTTGTTTGGTAGGCTGTTCATACCAGCAGGGAGCCCAAATCAGCTGAGATGCTCTGTTAGTTGGTCAGTTGGCAGCTTCATATCTGGCTGGCAAGCAAGAATGGAATTTTGTGAAAATTATCAACTTTTGACTTTTTCTTCTCCTAAAGAAGGCTTTCCAGGCCTTATTGGTTAAAATATACATCAAGAGAATTACCCTGACTGGTGTCCAGACCTGGAGGGCACTAACAGCATTAAATGGCCCTGACAGGTGGTTTTAAGAATACACAGCAAGAAAAGTGGTTTAAATGCCTTCTCTGTATGACTTCAATTTGATCTGCCAGATGACAGCTCATCTTTAGGCTATGGTGTCTGTCTGTCTGTCTGTCTGTCAGGCAGGCAGGCAGGCAGGCTCCTGTTTTGAGTTGTCTCACATTGTATAAAGGGGAAATATTAAAGCAGGACCATAAAGGGGCTAATTATGTTTTCTGGAGAACATCTTCTTCCAGATAGATGGCTCTGAAACAAACTTGTGCCTGCTCTAAGGGATTTTTTTACTGTCTTTCTTTGTTGGCCTGAGTCACTCTCTAACTTTGATCATGAATTGCATCCTATACCTGTTCATGCTTCCTGATGGTTACAGAATATTAGAGCTCAGGGAATGAAGGTCCAATTTCTAGAGACAGACTGGTGGTTGAAACAGATGACGACAAACACAAGGAATATTTATTGAGTTAGACCATCCTTTATTACATAAAGCAATGTTCCAGCTATTATGGATAATCTTATTATGAGGGTTGTTATACACAAACAGTATCCCACCTAACACGTGCACCACGAGAACATGCGCAGTCATTCCAACACAAGCTCTGCTGGCACATTTGCACACTGTGATGACAGAACCAGCACTGTCCATCAGCCTCTCAGTGTGGGAACATCAGGGAAGTCATGGCCTCATATACAATTTTCCACTTTATTACAGCATGGTCAGTGTCATTAGTCACACTGTGGGCAAAGCCAGCCAAGCCTAAGAAGCATAACAGTGCTGCCACCAATCAGCAGAGCCTGAAGGCTCAGTCTTGGACTCCTGTTAATCCAGATACCCTTCAGCTTCCAATTGAGGGCAGTCTGACCGAACCAAAGGACTAAAGTAAAAGCTAGACCAGCAATGAACCAAAATCAGTGCAACCAGGGCCAGGAGTCTCAGGGGATTATGACATGGCCCAGCTGTGCAGTCAGCTGGGCTTCCCTGGCAGAAGCCAAAGCTTTGTGAGGCCAGAGTTAACATCCTGCTTAAATCTCTCATCAGGGGCAGGAACAGAATTGATGATCACCCTAGTTGGCTCAGAGTGAGTAATGACTCCACTATTTGTCTTGCTCATTGTATTTCTCCTCCCCTGCCTTCTCTTCATCCTCATTTCTTACAGCCTAATAAGCTTCTCACATACCTGCTGCTACATCATTTGAGCTAAGCATTCTTGATCATTTCCCCCCACGTCTTACCTGGCCAATCCTTGGATATGAAACTTTCATAAACTTATGAAACAACAGCATAGATTCAGTGTGGAGATATTTTTCCTCCTGCAGCAGAAGTGAACTATCTGGGGATGTCATGGATTTATTTTGAATCTTTGCTGCACTGTTAAATGCAGCTATGATTTGGAAAAGGCTGATCAGTTCTCTCCTTAAAAATGCCATGGTACTTCTTAGGTACTTCCTAGGAAGCTATTGATAATTCAATGGGATACTTTTATAACATCAGTTATTCTCAGTAGTATTCACCAAATAAAAGACAGATATGTTCATCTGAACTAGTACAGTATCAGTACAGTTATCAGTATCAATTTCTTAGTGAAGTACATGCCTACTTTATATGTAGATACTTCTAAAGGTGAACAGTCAGGCCCAATGACCAAACCTCAGTGGGATGAACCTCAGCATTTTTGCTTACCGAGTTTTGTTTCTTCATTCAGGCATAGCATAAGGACTGTTGATCACTGCCCTGCTCTCATCTTCTAGCTTAGGATGCTGATGTGACAGAGAGATGCTTGGACTGTTCAGTCTGGATGAAAGACTTGAAAGCAAAAATTCAGCCAGGAGCTGTGTGAATTTACTTCTAACTAATATGTGAAAGACCATCTTCTTGTGGAGCAGAGATGTAAGTTCCATCTTATATCTGTTCTCCAACATCTGACTTCTTCTCTGGCACTACATGGTGCTGCTGTAGCCTTTGTAAGCAGATCAGTTCTTAGCTCACAGAATCTATCCACAATGCCACAAAGTTCCAGCTGGCCAAAGCACACAGAATAATGACAGTTGTGAAAATTAAGACAGCTGTGTACAAAGGGTGACGTTCCACACATGAGGCATAAAGAATTACAAGAAATCGTAATGGAGACAATTTAAAAAAAAATAAAAATTAATCATCTAAATGCTCAACTGCAGGAGCTGTATCCACAACATATTCTCTGAATTCTTCACAGGAGCTAGGCTATGTGTTTTCTGTCTAACAGTGTTTGAAAACTTCTTGCTATCAGATCTACATTTCTACAATGAAATCAAATGAAACCACCATAAAAAATATAGACTGGTTAATTCCTGAGAAAGTCACAAAATGACAAAAGATTGTGTGCAATAAGTAGTGGAATTTCATGCTCTTTCTCTAATTTTCAAGGTGAATTTCCCTTTTATTTTTCCTGTGGAGCTGGATCGTGATTTCATTGGGGTCTAATAGGAGGTTTTTGATAGAAGTACCTTGGGCACCTTCCTTTATTCAGACCATTTGCTTTGTTAGGCAGTTGGATTTTCTTTTCTTTTGTTCCCTCCCCTTTTTTTTTTTAAATTAATGTGAAGCCCACTGCAACAAGAAAAGAAAATTGATCTCGTTTGCCTTTTCAGCTGACACAGATCTAACAAAATTATTCCCTCCCAAATCCTCCTCCCTACTATGTTTTATTCACAATTTTGCCAGTTCTCATTCCTTAATAGGCCCAGCTCTGTGTGTTTCTATTTTTTCATAATATGATGAAACCCACAAAATCCAGCATGTTTCATCTTGCTTCACCATCATCATCCTTCATCAGCTACTACATCCCATACCACAGCTCTCCTACCATCATCCTTTCCTGTTCCTTTGGTTTTTCCTTTGTTTCACTTAATGTGTTGATTTGGACCTGCTGAGTGTTAATGTTGAGGCTGCTACACTGCTGAGTGTCTCATAACTATGGCTGATTGACTGAGCATTTCCCAGCTTGCTCCTGCATGGCCTTTCTGTAAATGGAAATTAAATTATTCTTTGATTATGACCAGTATTTTATGCTATAAAGCACCAGACACCCTTTCTCTCTCTTTGCAATAATCCAAATTACAAGCCACTGTTGAAGTACCAGGGACCTGCAAAAAGACAAGAGAAAGACTTAGACAAAGAGAAACTGCCTGTTTGGAAACATCTTAAATGGCAACATTTTCATGGAGGAATAGAGGAGTGGGTAAAGCTCTGAGAAGCTTCACTGCTGTTGCTTTTTATTTTCTGTCCTGTAGAGTGGGCCACTTGTAGTGCTTCTTTTGTATGCTTAATGATCAGTCATATTAAAACATCGTTTCCTTAGCTGCTCATGTTTCTGTTGTGTTCATGTACTTAACATTTGCAATCAGGAGTCTTCACTCTAAACTGAAAATACCTTAATGAACAGTCTAAGGGTTGTACCTCATGGTGTGATGGGCAAGGTCAGAGAACTGGACTCAGACTGGCTGCCATAGTGTGGCAACTTCTTCACCTGAAAATGTGAAGCACAATTAGATCAGCAGTATGGACCATAAGTGTTGAAGAGAGTGTGCAGGGAGATTTGGAGATCTGAAGCATTGTGAAAGAGTGCCCTGTCGAGCACCATGGCTCCCATCACCTGTCTTCCTGCATTTCACTTTTGCCAGGCAGTGCTGCCTCACATTAAGGCAAGATACTATTGATTAAAATATTGGCTACACCTTGCCCCTCTGCAACAGTATCCTGGTGTGATGGGCAAGGTCAGAGAACTGGACTCAGACTGGCTGCCATAGTGTGGCAACTTCTTCACCTGAAAATGTGAAGCATAATTAGATCAGCAGTATGGACCACAAGTGTTGAAGAGAGTGTGCAGGGAGATTTGGAGATCTGAAGCATTGTGAAAGAGTGCCCTGTCGAGCACCATGGCTCCCATCACCTGTCTTCCTGCATTTCACTTTTGCCAGGCAGTGCTGCCTCACATTAAGGCAAGATACTATTGATTAAAATATTGGCTATACTTTGCCCCTCTGCAACAGTATCGCCATGCTTCTGCTGAGTATTAACGAGCATGTGTAATGTCTTGCCTAGGAATGGAAAAATATAATTTGGCACACTTCCTTTGAAAGGTGGATGGGTCATGCAACCACCTGCAAAAAGTTAATACTCTAGTTCCAAACTATTTAGGAGAGCCAAAGTCCACCTGAAGCTGAATATTGATAAGAAATACACATGGAAGCAGTCAGGACTTTTACAGATGTATCAGCAGAAATGACATGGACTCATTGGTCTTAGAGGTCTTTTTCAACCTTAATCATTCTATGAAATATAGAACTGCTGCTGAATGGGGGATATGTGGTAAAAAGAAAGAAGACAGAAAAGACTGAGGTATCCATTACCTTGTCCATTTAGGTCAAGATAGACCTTCAAGAAATCCAGGTCTCTCAGACCAGAGGGCATGCCTGGAGAAAGGAAGACCTAACCTCAGTAGAGGAGGGCCAGGTTAGAAAGTTTAGACCTACATGAGTCCCTGGGGCCTGACAGGATGGACTTATGAGTGCTGGGGAGTTGGCTGACTACACTGATCCCCCTTTAAATCTTCATTTAATGGTGATGGTGATCAGTGGATGTTTCTGAGGACTGGAAGAAAACAAATATCACTCCTGTCTTCAAGAAGGATGACCCAGTGAATTAAATGTTGGGAAGCCTCACCTCAATCATAGAATCATAGAATGGTTTGATTGGAAGAGACCTCTAAAGGTTATCTAGTCCACCACCCAAAGCCTTTGTGTCTGTAATAAAAGAAAATTCAAGTCTGACCACCTTCAGGCAGTCTTAGCCTACTGACAGAAGCAAATATTTAGATGCCTGCTGCTTCCTGGGCAAAGGGTCTGCTATGTTGGGGAAAAAAAAATTGAAAAAAATATGCTGACCAATATCCCTTGGTGCAGAAGGCCCTCTTTCAGGCTGTTTTTTTTCTGGCCTGTAAGGCAGTTAAGCTTGTTGATTTCTGGAGGCTTGCACTGGAATAGCTGTGACTTTCAATGTTCTAAGCTGCCATGAATGTGAAAGATTGCCTGTCTGCATGTCTTCTAGATTTTTTTTTTTTTCAAAAAGCCATGCCTTGGGCTGTAGACAAGGCAGTCAGCAAAGAGGACATCACATGAGATCTCCAAGAATCCCAGAGCAGATGTTCCTGCTACTTTCAAAGTTTCCTCTCTTACAGTCTATGTGGATGCTTTTAATTTGTCTGTCTACTGGAGATGTCTGCCAGTTCTCTGCACTCTGCTCCTGAACGTTTTGACTATTTTCACTTAAATTAGAAAGAATGGTACTGTTCCTCTTGAGGGGGAAAAGCTGAAAGCTCTGGGAATCCAATTTTGCCACCTTCATTAAGCTGAGGTAAAAGCTTTAAACAAAACTTCTGGTTTATTAGACATGGGACAATCTATCTAAGAGACATACAGACAAAGGAAGCAGATTGTTATTAGTTGTTCTTCACCTGGAAAACCTCCCTTTAGTGTTCCTTTTTTTTCCAATTGTTTCACTCCTGAAGGAGTTTCTCTGTAAATCACAGGCTGGGCAGCTGAGCCCTGCAAGGAAGACACAGACAACTCATTGCTGCTACAAAGGAACAGATGCTGTGAGAGGGGACCATCCTCCAGCACCTGGTCTCATTAGGAAAAGATAAAACTGGTTGGGGAAACACCCAAATGTGATCTCTAGTAAGGGGAATTTCAGGAGACAGAGAGGAAGATGAATGAAAAAAATATATGAATGCTATGAACCAAAAATGTTTAGATTCACCGTTTACTGTCATTCACACATGTACTGTCTGCAGCCTATATTGTCACATCCAAGATTTTGTTTCATTGCACCTATAGGCTTTTCTGTGCAGAAGGTGTTTGGACTATTCCTATAATAATGATTGCATAATTCTACTGTATTTAAATTATCTCAAGGAATTGTTTATGCCTTTTCTCTAAGATAGACACTGTAAGTGCCATCAACATTTTACCATTCAAAAAAAGCAGGAAGAGTGAAAGGAAACATTAAGTTCAAGGTGATGAAACATGTTTGCATTAGAGTAAGTCATTTGACTTTTCTGGTTACTATGTGAGGATGCATGTGCTTCCAAGAGTTGAGTTATAGCTGGAAACATTCTATGAGGTTTATTGCATTGTACCTGACAAGGAATCACACAATTCCATGTATTATCTTCCAATTCGATGTATGAAATTAATGAAAACAGAAACAAGGCCATCTCAAGTGAAAAAGAGTTGTCTTTGCTCAGAAAAGAATAATACATGTAATCTAAAAAGTAGAATTGTTAACAAGGGACTGGAGCCTGAACGTATGTGCAGACAATGAAGACACTGCAATTAGCTGGAGGGGGAAAACAGTGATAAAAAAATAGAAAAGAAATAAAAATGTACAAGCAACTTTTTTAATGCTTTCAGCTGATTAATAGAACAATCTGGAAGTGATCAGCATGATGTTTGCACCATTAACAAAACTCATAATTCTAGTTCTGTAATGTTAAACATAGTGCCAAGGAAGATGGTTTTGTGCCAAGCTTTCTATAACACCTGGTGTTAGGAAAATATGCTTTCAATTTCTTTGCTCTTTTATTAAAAGAAGACATTGCAGGTCTTGTTCTTCTGAAAATATGACATCCTTTCAGCTCCATCTCTTCATGAAGAAATACACAGTACATATAGCCAAATACTGACACTAATCATCCACTTTGTGTAAACCAGCAAGGTGACCTCAAGGTGACTCCCATTTCACTGGCTATGAAAACCACCTCATTCGTGTCAGGATGTATGACCTTGAGTCCTACTGAGGTGTAATTACTCATGCACAATTATGTTTGTTTGGTTTAACTCATTTCACTGGACAAGAGCATGTGACACTCATATAAAACAAGCCCTGATCTAACCCATGGCCTGAATTTAGTGCTCAGATACGTGAAAGTTCAGAACAACACCTCTTCATTTATTCATATGTCTACATCATTCTGCTCTGAGACAGGATCAAAATCAGTGCTTTTAAGAAACTAGTATTCTTAGTATCTGATTTTTATATAGCCATTTTCAGCAGAGATCTTCAAACACTACCTAAAGTAGTTCAGGTCTACCAGGACCTCTTCTAGATGCAGAAATGCATGTCTGTGGGCAAGAAATGATGAGCTCAAGATCACAGTTACAGAATCCTGTGCAAGCCACTATTTCCTAGCCAGAGCTCTCTATTATAATATTAAAGCATAACACAGTTGTGGTAGATTGACCTTGGCCAGCTGCCAGATGCTCACCCAGCTACAAGGCATGAGCCCCTGCCCCTTTTTCCAATGCTCAGTTTTGACCCTTCACTCCTGATTCCTCTCCCCACAAGGGGAGACAGCACTGCACTTTATGTGTCTCTCATCAACTAGTCACCATGTTTTAGCTGAGGAAGTCCTGAGGGACTAACCCTGACTGCTTCAGGGCCAGATCTAGATTTCCAACCACAGCCTCTTCCCTACTCAAGGCTACATTTTAAATAAAGGCTGATGATATCTTGTTAGAGTAACAGCAAATTTTTCACTCTGGTTTCCACTTGTGAAGAGAATGCCATAGCCACTGGGCTGAGGAACCCAGGGATTTCTGACATGGCCATCCATAAGTGAAGCTGCTGCTGTTGGCATCTGTAGGTCCAGCAAATAACAAGGATGAGCAGGTATCAAAGATGCCAGCCTACACAGAGCAGATATGAGGCAAGGCATGCCAACCGACACAGAGAGCAGGAATTTAACCAGTACCCACACAGAAACCAGCATCACTAACATGGGCATGAAAAACAGAGATATCTTAATCCTGTTTCTCCTTTTCAGATGACCAGGTCTGAGGCTCACTAATGGATATACAGATTTTTAAATCTCTAATAGCTACATGCAAACCCTGGGCTCCTTATTCAGCCACCAGCTGTAAGCTTGGGTCTTTTCAGGTGCTGTCTGGCTAGTCCAGCTTGAAGTTCATATGTGAAGCACATAGAGAGTGAGGTCACACCCTCAGTAAATTTGCAGATAACCCCAAGCTGGTGGTGCCATTGACACACCTGAGGGATGGGATGCCATCTGGAGGGACCTGGGCAAGATTGAGAAGTGGGTCCATGGGAATCACATGACCAAGAGAAAGGTGATGCACCTGGGCCAGGGCAACCCCCAGTATCAATACAGGGTGGGGGATGAACAGATCAAGAGCAGCCCTGCCAAGGACTTAGGGGTGCTGGTTGGATGAGAAGCTGAATATGACTTGGCAGTGCATGCTTGCAGCCCAGAAAGCCAACTGTGTCCTGGGCTGCATCAAAAGCACTGTGGGCAGCAGGTTTAGAGAGGTGATTCTGCCCCTCTATTCTGCCCTGCTGAGACCCCTCCTGGAGTATTGCATCCAGTTCTGGGGTCTCCAGCACAGGAAGGACATGGACCTGTTAGAGCAGGTCCAGAGGACGGCCATTAATATAATCAGAAGGATGAACCACCTCTCTTAGAAGACTGTCTCAGAGAGTTGGAGTTGTTCAGCCTGAAGAAGAGAAGGCTCTGGGGAGACCTTGTAGCACCTTCTAGTACCTAAAGGGGGGTTATAAGAAAGATGGGAACTTTTGAGCAAGGGCCTGTTGTGATAAGACAAGGGGTAGTGGTTTTAAACTAAAAGAGGCTAGTTATGTGAAGAAATTTTTTACAGTGAGGATGGTGAAACACTAGACCAGGTTGCCCAGAGAGGTATCCCTAGAAACATTTAATGCCAGATTGGAAAGGGGTTTTAGCAACCTAGTCCAGAAGGAAGTGCCCCTGTCTGTGGCAGGAGGGCTGGATCTTTAAAGGTCTCTTCTGACCCAAATCATTCCATGATTTTATGAAAATGGGAATAGGATTTAATAAGAAGACAGCACAGACTGCAGTTCTCCAATTTACCATGCTCGTTCCACCCAAACTCACCTTAATCCCTCCCTTTCTCATGTTTAACCTTTCTTTTAAATGTCCCATAGTAAATTTCATGCATCCTCAAAATTTGCTCAAGGCATTCCATACAGCCTTACAAGTCTCCTCAAATATCTCATAATCAGTTTTGTCTTTCTTGTGGTATATGTAGGAAATTTGTTTCCTCCCTTCTTGTCACGGCTTGAGCCATTTGTTCAATGGCCTCTCAGCTAGTGACCTGATGGCTCATTCTCCTGAGGGCTTGTGTATCTAGGTGGTTAATTTATTATTTTCCTGCCTCTTATCTTTGTCTGTTATCTTTGTCTCTTATGCTGATAGCTGTTTACCAGATGTCCTTAGATTCTACGTTTCCTTGCATCAGTCAGTGCTTGGATTAAAGAGTTTGAATTAAAAATGAAAAGACACTAAGTGCAGAGCAGAACGGAATGCATGCTCAAGGCTTCAGCTCTAGGGGCTCAGCTCAACAACTGAATCCTGAATTCCAGGTTGCAAGAGGTATAAAACCCTCTTCCTCTCTATGTTTATCACCTATTTATACACATCACAGGGAAGACCAAAGCTATGTGGTAATGATTGTGCTGTGCATTTGGTCTGCAGTGAGCGTAGAAACTTTAGTAAGAGCTAGTCCTGATCTCATGACACTTATAACAAAATTACACAAAAACAAAAAATAGTAGTATAGTTTATGGCTAAGGGTCTGGGACACAAAGACTGAATGGCTAATCCTAGATCACATAGGAATTTTATGACAGACTGAGAATTGGACCTTTATTCCTCAAGTCTCAATCTAATGATGCAAACACATCAAAAAAAATTCCCCAAATTCACATTTGAACTTTTCCCAAATATATAGGTACCAAGTTACAAGATGAAAACAGTGATCTTTCCAAGATGCTCATCAGCTTCCCTTAAGGCTTATGAAGATTTTCTTATTCTTTCAGAGCCCAAAAGGGTCTTCAAAGCTTCCACTCACAGACAAATCCTTCTCTTTGTTCCCAGAGATGACTTAGGGGTACTTTTGTACCAGTTTATGCTCCAGTGAGAAGGCCTCATCCAGCTCTAGTTAAACAAGACAGAGCAGAAAATGTCAGAGAAAAGAAATAAAGACACATTTCCACTGTTTTATCCACATGACCTACATTAGATTAGCACTGGCATGTCAGAACATCTCTCAGTCACTGATGACTGCTACATTACTGCAACCATGCTGTTCCATGCAACAATTCCACACAACCCTTTGCAGTCAGTTACTTGGCTGCCGTGTGCGCCCTTTGCAGTCAGTTACTTGGCTGCCGCGCGCATAACTCAATCTCCTCATCTTCCCTGCACTGCCTGTGAAGTCAACAGTCTGTCAGTAGGAAGTTTCAAAGAGTAGAGAAGATAAACCAATAAATGGATGGTAAGTTATGCTTTGTGAAGTCAGGGGCTCTTACTGATCCCTAGGACACTGGATGTGACCTCCTCTGAGCTCACTCCATCTCAACTGTGGCCAAATGCTCAGCAGAAACCACCGTGCTCTGTCTGCAGGGAAATCCAGGCTTAAGCCCTTCCAAACCTCTTCTAAAATGCAGAATAATTGATTTTTAGTCTCCTGTTTTCTCTCTTCCCTAAAAAGCACAACTGGAAAATCTTAATGTAGATTATACAGCACGATGATCTGTTCCTTTGTCCTTACATTTAGCTCACAACAACATAAAAGGTGTGAATAAGAAACCAAACTTCCAGTGGAAAACCAAACTGCCTGGTAGGTTAATAATTGTGATGCAATCTACAGTCCAGGTGATCTTTTCATAGATTTCCATCCTATTGATGATTCCATATGAACTTTTTGTGAAATATAAATGTTGCTGCTAATCTGCTTTTTTCTTTTTGTGATTACAGCACATTAAAAAGTACAGCAATAGTTGACTACAGCACATTAATAAAGCATGTGATGGAACAATATCTCTTTGTTGCTAAGTTATGATTCCTAAATACATGCCAGCAAAGAAATTGCAAGCAGCAAAACCAGATTTGCCTCAAGTTTGGGAAATCCTCATAATTTTCTTGTTGAATAACTATTGGAAAAGAAACAGAAATTTTTAATTTCAATGTTGCCTGTCTTTCTAAAGTGGAAGTTGATTTATCTGAAAATTTTTTTATTGTTTCTATTGGGTTAGTTTGCCAAGTTTTGGTAGTGTGGAGGTTACAGGGGTGGTTTCTGTGAGGAGGTGCCAGAAGCTTCTTCCATTTCTGACAGAGCCAGTGTCTCACCACCCTTACAGTAAAAAGCTTTTTTCTAATAACTAACCTAGACTTTTCCTCCTTCAGTTTGAACCCATTATCCCTTGTCCTATCATTGCAGTTCCTAACAGAGTCCCTCTCTGGCTCCTTGTAGGCTCTTCAGATATTGAAAAGTTGCTCTGAGGTCTCCCTGAAGTCTTCTCTTCTCCAGGCTGAACAGCCCCAACTTCCTCAGCCTGTCCTCATAGGGGAGATGCTCCAGTCCTCTCATCAACTTTGTGGCCTCCTCTGGACTTGCTCCAACAGTTCCATGTCCTTCTTATGTTGAGGGCCCCAGAACTGTGTGCAATATTCCAGGTGGGGTCTCACAAGGGCAGAGTAGAGGGGAAGAATCACCTCTTTTGACCTGATTTGGTCAATCAGTTGAGGCTGCAATTTCAGTATCATACCCCTGAAAATAAAATAAAAAAATAAAATGAATTTAAAAATGGAATTTCATAATGAAGGAATAGGGATCTTACTGGAAATGTTTGATAATTGTTGCATTCCCGAACTGCTGTTCTCATTCTTTGCAGGTGCTCTTGTTATCGGTTAGTACTTGGTATATGGCTAAAATGTTTTAGTTTATCCCATTAGGCATGGATAACAGCTGTTATCAATTCATGAGCAGGCCTTAACTCAAATTTCAGGCATCTACATGCAGTTATCTGTAGTGGGTGGCTGAGCTGCAGGCATCAAAAAATGAAATTGGAATCAATACCTTTAGTATGAAACCTGCTGGAAGATACTTTAATCTGGTTTGAGAAGTGTGTTCTCCTAAGACAGCCTATTTTAGTGAATGAAATGTTTCTTTTTGACTGTAAAGGGAGCTGAATCAAGTCTCATTCTGTTTATAAACCAGTGCACATACCCTTCTCTTCAAACAGATCTTCTGAGTGCATTTATAGACCTATAACAGAGTAGGGTGATTATATTTGCTTACATTTACATACTTTAAAATCAAATATGGAGAGTAGCCTGGTTTGAGACATTGCTCCTGCAAAGTTTTAGTATCCAGGACATATATACACTGCCCTGAGAAGAGTAAGTTTGTTCCTTTCCTGCCCTTTTTTTTTCCCCTAGGGACTAATTCCAAGGAATCAGAGCCAACCTAAGAAGATTTGACACCTGCTTTTTGCAGAATTTAGGACATGCTTATTCTTTCTCCTCTGTTCCTCTCTGACATGGTGCAAAGGGACCATGAGCTGCACCAGCTCTCATCTAGTCATGCTTGTACTCATTAATCCTGGGGTAAATAAATATCTGCATTCTGACTAGGGTATGGATAAATGAGGACTTTCTTGATGTTTAGCATAATTAATCTTCGGTTTTCAGCTTGAAAATGTTTTCTTTCCCTGTTGACTCTTCCTAATTTTCCAGTTTCTCAAGGTGAAAGAGTAAAATCAAAAGTAAAAAATGTCATTCCTCTGTTGCATGGGTAAATTTAAAACCCAGCTTAATTCTGGAGCTGTGGTTCATGTCCAGAGTCCTTTGATAATACAGTCTACAACCAAGGGAATTGCTTAATTCTGCTCAGTTTGCTCATCTTCACTCACACCTATAATGAGGTCCTGCATAAATTAAATCATAATTAATTGCGTGACATTTCAGACCACGTGTTGTGGATTTTAGAGTTAAGATTTCCTGATGGAATCCAATCCATGGCTTTAGTTTCTCCTTGTTTACTATAACAGTTTCCCAAGTTTTTTCACAGTGAAGAGCTTGCAATGTGGTTCCATGCATAATAATCAGATCAGGGTAAGGTTACATAACAAGAAAGAACTTCACTTTCATCCTCTCTAGGTAATAGATGAGCAAGGCAGACAGGAAATCAGTCTGTTTTCAAACAGGGTGTATTAAAAAATTTATGATGCAACTATGTCTTGTTCTCCCAGGGTTTAGAGGAAAAAACATGGTTGGATAAAGAGGCATCTTATACCCAAAGCAAAATGGTAGCACAATTGCAAGTGTACAGCACGAAACAGAACCACTGACAGTATCAATCCTGTGATTAATCATTCTGTTGAGGATGACTGCTTATCAAACAATTAATCTTCCAGCAACTATGGCTTGCATGGCTTGAACTTAAAGAACCCTGAATGATCCCTGAAGGATAAAGGAAAAGTTGAATTTTCACACGAGCCTTTGCTTTGCTGGGTCAGGAGGAAAATACAGAACTACCATTCAGGCCATGATGGTTTGGCTCATACCTGATGCAGAAAATTAGGAGAGGAGCAACAGGAATAGGAAAAAGAAAGGTTTCCCTCAGCTTCTCCTCCAGCTCCCTAAATATTGGCATCCAGAGGAGCAGGCAGCTCAATGACTCTTTCTGCAGAAGAGGACCTGGTTGCAGCTTTTCCAACAATGGTGTTGCACTGGTTTTGGCTGGGACAGAGTCAATTTTCTTCAGAGCAGCTGGTATGAGCCTGTACTTTAGGTTTGTGCTGAACACAATGTTGGTAACATGGGGATACTTTCATTACTGGACACAATCCTGAACCATATGCTGTAGGATGGTCCTGCTTGAGTAGGAAGATTGGACCAGATGACCCACTGTGGTCTCTTTCAACCTAAGTGATTCTGTGATTCTGTGATTACTGCAGAGCAGTGCTTACACAGAGTCAAGGCCTTTTCTGTCCCTCACCCTACCCCACCTGCAAGGAGCCTGGAGGTGCACAAGTGGTTGGGAGGGGACACAACTGGGGCAGTTGACCTATAGCATATGGCATCATGCTCAGCATGTAAAGATGAGGAAGAAGCAGGAAGGGATGGGGATGTTTGGAGTGCTGACTTTCGTCTTCTCAAGTTACTTCATTATGCATAATGAAGCCCTGCTTTCCTGGGGATAGCTGAACACCTGCCTGCCCATGGGAAGTGGTGAATGAACTCCTTGTTTTGCTTTGGTTTTGTGTGCAGCTGTAGCTTTGCCTATTAAACTGTTCTTATCCTAACCCACGAGTTTTCTCACTTTTACTCTTCTGATTGTCTCCTGCAACCCAGTGTGGAGGGAGTCAGCAAAAGGCTCTGTGGGGCTGAGTTGCCAGCTGGGGTTGAACCATGACAGGTGTTCTTCACCAGCATTCACACCTGGTCCTGGCAGGGCAGTTGTAAGGCAAAGGAGAGCTCCCAGGCCATTTGCTTCTTTTCAGGTGGGCAAGGAGATGAATTAATGAGCATGGAGCCCAACCCATATTCTCAGGGTCAGCTCAAGCTTCCTACAAATCAGAAGAATCAAAGGACAAGGATTACAGGAGCTGCTGGCTGAGTCAACCTTCCTGGCAGAGGTGCTAGCTGGAAGACAGCACCAGCTGTGATGACTGGAACCTCCTCTACTGCTGATCTTAGAATCACAGAATCATAGAATCATAGAGTTCAGGGGTTGGAATGGACCTTACAGATCATCTAGTCCC
Organism: Acanthisitta chloris; assembly: GCF_000695815.1. Classification (NCBI taxonomy): domain Eukaryota; kingdom Metazoa; phylum Chordata; class Aves; order Passeriformes; family Acanthisittidae; genus Acanthisitta; species Acanthisitta chloris. Next base: position 77,341 of record NW_008665251.1, on the reverse strand, counting down.
AACCTCACCTGCCATGGGCAGGGACACCTCCTCACTAGATCAGGTTGCTCAAGGCTCATCCAGCCTGGCCTTGAACACTGCCAGGGCTGGGGCAGCCACCACATCCCTGGGCAACCTGTTCCAATGTCTCACCACCCTGATAGTAAAAAACTTTTTTCTCACATCCAGCCTAGACTTTCCCTCCTTCAGTCCGAGCCCAGTACTCTCATCTGTAGGTAATAGGGTGGGTGCTGTTTCCCACTGAGGAGGGGCAGTGGGGAAATGCTTTTGGTGCCAGAATATCCATTTACACATCTGGTATTCAAGAGACTCTTTCCACTGGTTTCAATGAAGAAAAGAAGATGCACTGTACAGTGAGGAAGTTTGCCCTTCTGGCATTATATTTCTCCATCTGTTCTGAAGGCAGAGTGAAAATTTCAGTGTCAAGAGCAGTGACATCAACATTAAATGTACTTTTTCTCTTTTTCAAAAAAAAAACCCCAAAACCCAAATGAAAAGAATCAGAAAGAAGTGGATAAAAGTGCATAACTTTCCACAGGCATTTCTCCTCTGAAGAGAGAAAACAGTCTGGGTGGATGCTGAGTTGAAAGAATTCAGGAGTGAATATGTCAGTTAACAGTGATTTGGCTTGAATGATACCTTCCCAGAGGAAAGAGGTAACTCATATAACTTTCCTTCTGGAAGCTCTCAGATTCCAGCTAATTAATTGCACTGAGGTATCTTTTAAACTCGCAGCGTGCCAAGGCAGATCTGGTTGATCCTGAATCACTGTTGCCAAGACTTGTTATTATTACTTTAAAGACCATCTCCAACATATATCAATACAAAAATCCTTGGCAGTATAAAGTTAATGCAGAAATACAGCAGTTTAGTTACGAGAAATAATATGTCAATGAAGATAAGATGGGGAGGGAGCACAGGAAAACATGTCTCACTATGAAGCTTTTGAACTTGAACACCTTGGATAAAGCTCTGTGCCCTGCAGGCTCACTGGCTGGCAAACACTGCATCTGGTTTGCCAGCTGAACAATCTGAGGAGATCTCCTCATCCCCCTTCTTTAAATCCATCATTGTACATGGCCTTCATCCCAACAGCCATACTGACCTGGCTGGAAGAGTGCTGCTTCCTCCTGCACCTTCTCCCTTTAACATGACATTCTGTGTGCTGGGATTTGTCCTCTAATCTAAGTTCTTGCTTCTACTGTGTACACCTGGGGGTTTGTGCTGCAGCCTGGGCACGACAGGCTGTTGGCTGAGCAGGAGGGAGGCATGTAGGCTTCAAGAGTCCCACTGAGGCTGCAGGATGCTACAAGGAGGGCCAACATCATCAGAGTCTCTTTCCAAGCAAAATGCCAACTGATGTGTTTGACTTTGCTCTCTCATGGCAACTCCCCCAAATGTGCCAGCTGACTAGTGCTTCTTACTTGCTTGTGAAACAAAGTAAATAAAGAAATTCTCCTCAACAACCTTCAGCTTTGTTCCTGGTGACAGAGCTGGCATACGTGGGACACGTCTACACTGTTATACATAAATTAACAAATAAAAATATTCTCATTACCATCAGTTAAGAAAGCTGTATAGACAAGGGCTCTTGATTTTTAGCTAGCAGTAGCAGCTTGTGACAAAACCCTGACAGAGAATCCTGCCAAACCAAACAAAAGTCTATATTGCTGTTTGTTTCTTTTCGTTTTTCACTGCTGTTTTGACCTGTGATAAAAGCAGAGCTTTTCTCATGCTGGGTAGATTGACCTAGATTAACACTTACCAGATTTTTGGATTGTGTAGAAGATGTTCAAATACAAGGGTGATAGCTAACCTCAGAAAAACCTTGACACATACCTTGTAATTCATGTGCAGTACTGCATGGAAGATTGAAGTCAGTAGCAAACAGTTTTGGTTTGAAGCTGCATCCCTCACAAAAATAGTCCAAAGGAAAACTAAGGAAAAAAAAAAGGGTGCAATGACCTAAATAAACTGTACTTTATCATGCTTAAAAATGAAAAGCAAAGTCAAACATCCATGTTTATACCCCTGAGCCCCACGGAGCCACAGATGAAGGTTGACACTTTGAATTTCTAAATGAACGTTGTTCCTTAAAAAGTGCAGAGGAATAATAGGTAGCAGAAAGCTTGCTCAACTGTTAATGGTGTCATTCTGTTTGAAAGGTGTAGGAAAAAGAGATAATAATGATTATCACAAAGTGGGAGAATAAGTTGGAAAAATAAACTATAATTTCAAAGCCATAAAAGCACTTGGGAGGCATTTTTTCATCCGCCTTTTTCTATGTCTGACTTTTGCACATCAGAGCAGAGAGATCTCAATAGAAAGACAGCTTGAAAAGATTGATGAGACCTAACAGGACCTGAGTTTTCTTTTATAAGAGACTGTGCATTTTGATGTAATATTCAGTCTTATTAAATGCAAAAGTGCAAAACTCAGAGTTCTGATTCAAGACAGAACTATGGTACTGTAAGAAGTCTGAGACAGGGGTTGGTCAGCTGGGGCTGGTTACAGTCAGCCTCACCACCACCTTCCATGCTCTCATTTCTTCCTGAGGTAGATGCTTTCTTGGGTACAGCTAAAGAGGCTGCCCCAGCTGCTTCACTGCCAGAATTCACAGGCCAAAAAAAGTGCTGATTTACTTCAAAACATTTTCTAATTTGCCAGCTGTGAAAAGAGCAGGTAAATAATTTCTGCCGATTTTCTTTAGAAAAGGAGTCAAAATGACAACAGGGCCAGGGAATATCACTTCTGTCCTGAGTTAAGCTGTATTCCTTCATGAAAAAGAGACAGGAAATTTGCCCTTATGCAAGGAAGTACCTAAATGTGTGCTTATATTCAAGATGTGCTTAAACTCCATTGATTATAGTAGAGTTTAAAAGTATAGTGAAATATTAGCATCACAGAAGGTTCACAGTCTTGAATCAGACTCCGAGGTAACTAAGACAGCCAGCTCATCCTGAATGCAGCATCACTCATGTCAAGAACATATTTTTATTGTTACTGATAAAATCCACAAAATTTGTGTGATATAAATGCTCCCTAAGCTGCCCCAATAGCTTTCCTGCTATGGAATACAAGTCTCTTGATAAGGCAAGAGTAGGATAAAGTCTGATATATTACATCCTCTGCCTACAATTGTGATAACACAATCCTTTTTATATCAAGCAAGTGCTTAAGATTTTACTTAATTAGTAAATTCAGAGTTTGAATATGATTTCAGTGATCCCATGATTAATGAATTGCATCCTGATGGTAACGTTGCAGAAGATCTTGGTAAAGAAAAGTTTAACCCATAACAACAGCTAGTTCAGCCTCGGACCAAAGTCTATGTGGGTCCACACCAATGCAATAGCCAAGCTCAGGGTCATGGTTGTTAAGAGTGTCAAATCCAGCAAGGTCTGTAACTTCAGGGCAAACAAAAGTCCTAAGCTCTGAAGTATTAGTCCAAGTAACTGAATTTTGCAACACATTCAATAAATACGTAGCATCTTGCAGAACCAGTGCACAACTGCTTTCAACAGGAAACCTCACACACATTGTTCTGACAACAGCATCTGTTTATTAGGGCTGCAAAACTGAAAGTAGCATAGCTATGTGCTTCTCTTTCTTCCACCTTGGGAGATCTCCAGTTTCTTAACTGAATGAATTTATGTTCATTTTCTGACAAATCCATGGAGTTTGATCTATTCCCTAAATTTTCCAAACATTCCTATTTGCTTCTTATTTTAACATCTCAGTGATTCTTTGATTCTCTCTCCTTCTGAAGTGCTCATACTGTGGTCTATCCTTTATTCTATTTTCCTTGGAGTTATTTATATCTACATTATGGTTTATAATGCTGCAGGCAGTCTCTCCAGTCTGCCTAGCAGGACTGCCATTACAAATTTTGAGAGCTTCTCACCAATATCAATAACAAATTCTCTTTGTGAAATCTTCTGAATTCAAAACTCTAGCTGAGGGTCAAAAGGAGGTAAGTTTTCTGATCTATGTTCAAATTCCTGGTAGGCTTAGGGATGTAAAGGTGTGGCCACTCATGGTCCTGCACTTACGATGTGGAAAACTTCTGAGATGTGCTCTGTGTGCACAACTGACCAGAGACTGTCTCTCAGTTTCTAAAGTTGAGTATGTTTACCAAGCCTTGGTCTTGGGCCTTGACCACTGTGATCCCAGTGAAATTCTGTCCCTGTCACAGGGATGTATGGCTTGAAGGCTGATCTAAGTGGGGTGGGAGCTCCTGACAGGCTTAAGAGTTAGATCTATTCATTCGAGCTTGCAACTAGTATGAATTGAAAATAGTGAGGAACTTAGTACTGGAAACAGCTTTCTCATGGATACCTAAACTACAGTAAGAAACATTTGCATTCTTGTATCACTGAGAAATGCTCCTCATATTCTCTCTCCAGACAGTGAGGACGATCTAGTCTGGTGGTGATAAACAGATTTTGTTTGTCAGCAGTCTCCTTGCCCCCTTCCAGATCCATGTGCCTGGCCTGATGGACTGGGCTTTGTATACAGTCATCATTCTATTATGTATGAAAGCAGGTGTGGATTTTGCAGTGCTAAAGTGTTCGAGATCCACAGCTCATCTGTTAAAGCAGGAAAAAGTGCAATGTAGTATCTCAACCCCCAGCAGCTCTGAGAGGTGGCACTGCAGTGTTTTACAAGCATCTTTTGTGCACCACAGCAATTTGCTCGTGATTCTCTCACTTGAGTTTCCAGCCTATTGTAACAGCTGGGTTACAGGAGGAATGAATTGGCCCTGAGGTCTCCTGTGACCACTCCTTCTTACATTGCACTTCTGCTCCCTCACTTTGGGAAGGGAGTTACACTGGCTGCAGCTTTTATCTTCATTTCTATTCAGTCTTTAGCAGTTCCCCTTTGATGCGTCCTCTGCCATCTCTCCCTCTCTCGCTGTGCTTTGACGGTTTGCTACTGCAGGCACAAGTAAGATCATGCTGTGATGATCTTCCTCAAAGCAATGTCTTGCTGGTAACAGGTATCTCTGCAGTGGAAGCTGGCAGTGTACTGCTGTAGGGAGACAATATGCTCCTCTCTGTCTTTTCAGATTCATCCCCTCTCGGGACTCACAAGGGCACCCCTCTTGACCAGAAATGTCAAGCCACAGTTTGAAGCTGGCAGCAGATAAACTCTGACAGGGTTCAAATCTACAAGCCCTGAGAGCAGTGGCTTGCATTGATGTGCTTCCTAAAGGTCTGTATCTGCATTAGGAGTGCTGCTGATCTTTTGCTTAAAGGTTTGGCTTTTAAAAAGGTATCACGCTGAAACACAGGGAGGGGGCATTATCCCCTTTCTGAGTTTCTGAAACTCTTTGAACGAAGCCTAAAAAAGAAAAAATAAATATTTGAGAAGGAATGCATATTACCTAAAAAAATTAGCACTGAGGAGCTGAAATGGTTTCGAGTGCAAGAGGTGACTAGGTGTCACAGAGAACAGAAAGAACAACACTCAAAATGCACCAGATTGGAGCAAAATTTCTCATGCCTTCTGTTTACTCTCAGGAAAATGTAGTCCCATGTTTAAACTTAGCAAACACCATGAGCTGTAAAAGACTGAAATATTATTCTACTCTCTAGGGCTGAGCAGTGTCAGTATAGGAAGGTTACAGGGCCAAAGAAGAGCCAGAAAGGATATGTTGCCATCTAATGTACTCAAGGGTGGCTCCAATGTTACATCCTTAGCACAGGGATGAGGAGGAAAAATGAGTTGTGTCTTTCTTTCATAGTATAAAACATAAACTAGATGCAGTCAAAGATCCTCCCTCCTTCGTGTCTCAGGCCTTACCAATCAAAAAAAAGAAGAGAGAGCAGTCCAATACACTAAATCCCAGCAGTATTTTGTGGCACCTGGGCATCTGACTGTCATTGTACATGCATAAACCTGGAGTGACATGTTTAGAGGTTGGGCTTGAAAATTTGGGAAGTTTCTGCACAGACTGAATCATAAGAAAAGTCTTGGAGTTTGTGCTAGTGGTTATTTTCAGCTAGGCACCCACCCAACCTGCCAAGGAAGGTGTGGGAGCTCCATCCTGGTTTTGAAGAACAAAACATTAAAAAAACCTATCAGAAAAGAGACAGGTAGGGTCTACAATTTTTATTCCATGAAGCCAGTGAGACACAGGAGGAACGGGCTTATTTCTGCCAGAATATGGTCACTTATTTTGAGAGAGAAGTAAAGATTAGAGGAAGGACTGGAGTAGGCCTAAGTCAAACAGAAATCTGAGTTCATTCATATTTGATATTCTGAGACCTCCTCTATGGGTAGAGGTTACATCCTGGAATCTTCTCTGTGGAGATGCCTACCCATGAGTGACTCCTCTAGAGGTAGAGTCCAACCTTCAGTGGCTTATAATAAGAAAGCCATAGGGAAAGCTGATCCCAGCATAGACCTCTGCTTCCATTTAGAAAACTAGAGGAATTATGCATGAAGCATTCATCTGACGTTATCGGAAACTGTACAAAGGAGGAATTATGCATGAAGCATTCATCTGACATTATCGAAACTGTACAAAGGGACATATAAGGGAATGAAAGCTCCTGAAAATGATTTTAAAAAAAACAACCCAACAAACAAACCACAAAACCACCCAACTTTAGATATCTAATATTTTTGAAATTGTTTTGGCTGCTTCTTGTTAAATTATGCCTACGTGCAGATGATCAGGGCTGTAAAAATAAAATTGTTCTGCTCTGACACCTACCAACGCTCCCACTGTTAGTAATCAGTTCACAATATTGGCATCCATACGGCTGCGAGGAGGACTGGGGGAGAGTATTTCACTGCAGGTCAGCCTGTTGCTGTGAGTTCCCTTTAAAAACACCTTCCTGAAGAGCAAAGCCAGTTGGTACCAAAGACCAAACCATTCCACTGCTAAAATGATACACCCATTGTAATCATGGAAACAAGATCTTTTTTAACATGTAATTCTTTGTTTGATGTCCTTAAGCATTTCTGCAAAAGGTCCTTTGCAAGGGAGTATTTTAAATGTAAGGGGAAAGATTCATCCAAACCAGGAGCCAACATCCTATTGTTGCAGATACAGCCATTTTCCCTTTGCACTCTGAACTACCACAATTTAGCTGTAACTATACAAACCCCATACAAAGGAGCTAAATTTCATGTGAAAGCACGGAAAATACTGAAGAAGGTAGTGCAGCATCTTTCTGCTTCCTTGCAACATATTTCTTTTCTTTCAGCTATCTATTGTTTCCACTTCTTAAGTCTGGCTGAAGAATAGACACTGGTGCAGTAAAGGTGTTTCTTTTCTTTTCTTTCTACACAATATGGTAAGCTTGATGTACTGCTTTATATAAATGCTACAGACATAACCTGTTCTTAATATTTATAAGCATTTTAAACCTGATGCTAATATAGCACTGCTCTCCTTAAAGATGTAACAAAGCACAATCCTCGAGGCAAAAGCTATGAAATAAATATTTTTTTGAGATAACACTTTTCTTCACTTTGCATAAATTTAACACTGTGATCTCTGTACAATATGTGATCTTTTTCCTAACTCCCCATAGACATAAATAGCTCTGGCGAGATGTCATGAAAGTAGCAGAAGCTTTGGAAAACACCACGCATTAAGGATGCTGAATTTAATTTTCTGCTTTTGTTTTGAATGGCCTACTTACTCTTCAAAAGCCTTGCCATGTCATGATGCAGAGTGGGGATGAAGGAACTATTAGACTATATTTAGCCACATATTAAACCTCAAGAGTAAACACCCAACAAACAGTATTCATGGGAGCCTTGAGGTGCCTGTAAACAAAAATAATGGCATGGTGCAGTCACCTTCATTCAGTAGAAGAGTTTGTTTCAGTGATTCTGCCTCCAGGTATTGGGCTGAGTTTGCTATTTTGCAGGTTGATGAGTATGAAGGGAATGGGTACCTGCAGAGATCTGCCTGGAATAGCTGTTCTACAGAAGTCACCTCTTGGAGATCTTGTGACTTCTTCCCTGAAATTCTCCTTTGTTTTTAAAGGACATTTGATATTTCTAATGTAAAATGCATTCATAGTTTGGGCACATGCTAAATGCTTGACTCAGATGAAAATGCAAAATATACAGGAGGAGTAACCCTTGACAAAATTTAAAAATGACACAACATTGGCCAAATTTGTTGAAGTCCAGGCTCTTTATATATGCATTACCAACCATTCTTATTTCACTTTGCACCTCCAAATGATATTTTGCCACAGATTTGTGGAGTTGTAGAGTATATCATGAATGTTCCTATTTATTAGACAACTAAAGAAACTGAGGAAATACACTCTCAGGGTTTGAGGCTTTAACAGTGGACATAGAGCAGCAGGCCAATGTGTTCTCTCCATTTCAGTTTGTGTCTACCTTGCTAAAGGCCTGAAGAATTCTTGTAATGTCCTTTTAGACAAACATTTAGAGAATGATTGTATGACAATTTATCATTATCCCTTCAGTGAACCATAAAGAGTTTGTACAGATGCACGTGCAGAGCTCCAGGACAGGGCACACACAAAAATGATCAGAGGCTGAACTCTTGGCTTGTAGGTAAAGAAAAGTTGTACCAATGTCACCGTTTGAGTCACTGTCCCTAATGTCAACTGATCCATAAAGCTGGTGTGGGATTACATGGCCTTAGGTCATAATTGGTCTCCATTTTGATAAAATTAAACTGAAATATATTACTTAATACCATTAATACATTTGCACTGATTTGGGACCAATTAAACTGAAATATATTACTTAATACATTTGCACTGATTTGGGACGAGATGCTTATGTTATAGCTATTTTTCCTTTGCTTTGCCAGTGATTTGACATTCAGCCTTGACTTCAGTGGTCACTTCATCCTCTACTGGGAAGCAAGTTCAGCTCTCATTTCCCAGTGTTTCTCAGGGCATGATGTTCCAAACAAAGATATGTGACTGAAAGAAGGAGGAGAGAAATGCTACAGTTACTGAGAGATGTCATAACATAGACATCCTAATTTTAGTAGCATTGATAAATTTCAAAGTTATGAAGCTTGTGACTTTAAATAAATCATTCCAGAATGTATAATCAACACAGACTTGATTAAATATTTTCTTATTTGACTTAGCCTTATCATCAAACAGTTTTCTCAGTTCACAAACAAAGTGGAGATGATTCAGCTTATCTGTATGGAAGGAAACAGTGAATTTGGGCTGTTGGAACAAAACTTCCTGATTTGATTCCTCTCAAAAAAACCCAAAAGAGTAACAAAAAATCTCAAGAAAAGTTCCAAACAATGGGTTGATCCAGGGTTACCATGTTTCACTGACAAAAGTATCTTAAGACATTTTTTAAAACTTTACCTTGGTGGATTAAGAAAAAAATCTGTATGGAAGGAAACAGTGAATTTGGGCTGTTGGAACAAAACTTCCTGATTTGATTCCTCTCAAAAAAACCCAAAAGAGTAACAAAAAATCTCAAGAAAAGTTCCAAACAATGGGTTGATCCAGGGTTACCATGTTTCACTGACAAAAGTATCTTAAGACATTTTTTAAAACTTTACCTTGGTGGATTAAGAAAAAAACCCCCAATAATAAATTCCTGCTTTTGTATGACATGAAACCACCCAACGTGCTCAACATGGAACTGCACAGATTTAAATGGCTTAAGATCAGATACTAATGAGCAAAACCAGCAATATTAGTCTATAGTGGATAAAACTATTTCTTACTCATCTGATTTGGAAAAATTGGCTGTGGGGGAGAATTGTTACTAGTGGAAGAAATATACATTTTTTTTTACAGTTTATTTAATGACACCTACATAATTTTTTTTCCTTATCCTGGTATATCAATTCTTTTTTTAAATGGTATTATAAAGTGTCTGTTTAGCTTTCTTAATTCTCTTTTTTATTTGGCTACAGCTGTTAACAAAACGTGCTGCAAGTTTACAAATAAGTGTTCTTAAAATCCTTTTTTTTCAGTGATTTATGAATTAATAACATGGAGCTCAAGCAGTAGGTATGGAGCTAGATGAAATACATTTATTTATGGTTTGACATGGAATTTAATAATTGTAAAAAGTAATTTGAGTCAAAATGAAAAAGAAATGTGATCATCTTGAGTACTGGCAAAACAAAACTGATATCTAAAATAATTTTCTTTTAATCAAAAACTTTTAAAATATATACCACTTCTTATAGGCTCCACAATGTTTTTTCTAGATGTACTAGTTGTTATAACAAAAGATTTATTCCTTATGAGATTTTGCTGCTTATCTCCTCAAATTATGATTGCTGGAAAAAATATGGATGGAAAATAAAACTTTGCATTTTACAGTGTAACACATACTTAAAAAAAAAAATAAAAGGACAAAATTCAGCAAGCATTTGTGAATTATTTTATCTCCCCCTCACCAAATTGTCAATTTTCCAGCAAATTGCTGGTTCTATTCTAAGTGCTCATCAGCATTAAAATCTGAAGAGCTGCAAATCTTCATGCTTCAGCAATATACATTTCTGGCTGTGCTCAAGGAGAATTTCCTTTTGTGCAGAAGAACACCACGGGCATTGTCAGAATCTGAGCATCCCTCCCATTCCCTCCCATGCTAACTGCTTTCCCAGCTAGGGCCCATGAAACCACATTGCAGCTCCTATTGTTTCAGGCAGATTATAATTACAGCCTAAGTAAACTGACTTTACAAGTCATGACAACATTTAATTCAGTCCATTAATCCACCCCTAACTGTTAAACAGTTCTGCAGAAAAACTCACAGATGTCTCTAATATTTACAGCAGGATCAGTTAGAAGGTGACAGCATCAGATTCCTGGGAGAAGTTTCTTCTCAAAATCCTGCATAATACAGATGTGCAAAGAGGCTGTTATTCTCACATATTCCTGGGGAAGCAACAGGTATATCTGTCTGCTCAGCCCTTCACACCTTAATAAGATTTTCAGCGTTAAAAAGATTCTGAGGAACTCTTGCCAAAGGCACAAAATCACTCAGTTACACTAAAACCAGCAGTCACCACAAGGTGGATAAATCCTGCATGACCTACCTCTGTGGACCAGGGATTTCTTTCAAATTATCCCAATCAAATAAATGTGGTTTACATGCATATTTTGTACACACATGAGTTCTTGGTGCCAGAAAGTGCCACACTGAGATATATAAGGGTTTTTGTAAACTTCACAGATTATTGCTTGGAATCCTCACCATGACACAGGGCCAAAAATAACCAACTCGCATCCCTAATTCCTAATTCCCTTCCCATGGGTAAATTTCCCACTAACACAAAGAGAATTTTTATTTTTAGAGAGTAAGGACAGCAAAGAGTGATTCTGGGGATGAAGATCTAAGGTCAAACTAAAGTATGTGTATAGAAAGGCTAAGAAAATATATTTCTCCCTGCAATGTCACACATGGCAGCTACATGTCCCCAATTTGTCATCACTCTGTGAACATTCAGTGAGCAAATGTCCTTTTACATTTTGCTCCTGGTTATCCAATCTCCTCACAGCATTTATCACTACTGTTTTTTAAAGTGATTTCAGCTTTCTGGATGGTCCATGGAATGGGAATTCCTTCTGTCTCACAGCCTTAATGCAACCTCCACATCTTTCCTCTCATTGCAACCTCAGTTCCCAACATGCTTCTGGGTCTTGGGCCAACCCAGAGGGTCACAGTAGTCCCACAGTCCTGGTTAGGCACACTTTGCCCTCTCTGTCATCCTGTAGGCAGCTGTTGGCCTCTGAGGAGTTGAATTTCTATCCATCCTGCAGTTTCCCAGTGGTGTCCCATGTGGGGTTGGTGCTTACCCTTCTGCAGGCAGAGCTGATGGGGGTAGATGCCTGTTGGTCTGCAAAGCTAATGGACATATGTCATCAGATGGTTTGAGTTGGGAGAGACCTTAAAGATCATCTAATTCTAACCCCCCTGCTGTGGGCAAGGACACTTTTCAATAGACTGGGTTGCTCAGAGATGCATCCAGCTTGGCCTTGAACACTTCCAGGGATGGGATGACTGCTTTCATTTGATATGGGATGATCAAAGAGGGTGAGGGTGTAAGACACTGCATTTAAGGAAGATTTTTCTACACTATATTCATTTTCAACAAATATTTGTGTCAAAATCACCAGTGTTTTTCTGGTATGGGAAGCCATCCGTTCTGTTTTTCATTCAGGGTTATCAGGAAATGTTGGAAGGAGTTAATTAGTCAATGATCTGTTAGCCCTAGGATTACATCCAGGACTAAGGGATTTATAGGGTGAGGGAAGGAGCAGGGTCATGTCTTATTTTCACCACCCTGTGCAACATATACAATCTAGGGTGAAATGTGTGACTATATTTGTGTATATTCACAGGCTTCTCCATATCAGTGGGCTGCATCTGATCTGTTTCACCACCTTGCACCTCAGTGACTCCAAGGCAATGGTTTGATGGAGCACTCTGCAGTCACTAGTCTGCAATCTCAGATTTGGTGCCTTGTTTCCGACCTTTTTTCACTTACTATTAAGTATATAAGATAGAGACATTGGAATATCCCAGGATCCAGCATTAGAGAACCTCTCTGCAGTTCCTCCAGCAGGCTGTGAAGTTCTTTCCCAGCTGAGATTTCTCTGAAGAAATCATTAAGGGCTGCTCTGTGCAGTTCAAAGCAAG